>NC_135698.1:13238897-13405234 GCF_964276395.1 Gasterosteus aculeatus
CCTTACGCTTTCCCTCTTGTATCTCTTCCTGAGTGCCTACGCACGGGTGCAAAGGACACTATTAATCACGCTATGTGTCAAAATAGTGTTCGTACATGCAAAGGGATGACGCCTTACGTCTCTGAAACAGAATAAGTCCGGCCACACCCAAAGCAAGCACATTTAACACTGCAAGCATGATCTGTTATTTGTATCGGACACCAGTGGTTGCTAAGCAAACACTCTTAAACAGCTGAGTAAATACGTCGCTAATAGCAGCATAAACCACTACACACGTTATAAAATGTCACTGTTGGCTTTGCATCATACGTGTGCGCGCATTTTACACCTTGCAACAGGAAAAGCATGACCAATGCCTGTGGCCCCAGAGAGAGAAACGGCAACGAGAGCAGTGGCATATTCAGCGGAAAATAGAGGGATTTCCTAAAAGGCTCCTACCCCGAAGAATTTAGTCATAATTAAAAACACACAGAGACAAAAAGCAGTTAACCGGCTCCCACTCAGTTCCCACTAAGGGTCATGCGGCAGGCAGCGGAGGTTTGTGAGGTGGCGTCCCGGCTCCCACGATGCAGCTGTCCTCCTTTCACGCCATTCCAAAGTTCTGTGTGTGTGTGTTGTTGTTGTTGTTGTTGTTGTTCCTGCTTGGGCACGGTCCAGATTTTAGGGATTCAACACTGCCAATTGAGCTCCGGGGGACTAAATTGTGCTGAAATGTATTTACTATCCCTGTTGGCGGCCTTGTTTTGTTGTCCTTGAATGACCGACTCCCATAGCTTACGCGCAGATGACATCATCACAGCCCTCCGCGGTATTCAAGCTGTGCACTCAGCAACATACCCGCCAGCCTGCATCGCCTTGCTACATTGGCATCTTTGATTCGGCGGGGGGGGGGGGGCTTAGGTGTAACCTGTGAGGAAACAGCTGTTGGAAATGAGGTGGATAACCTTTCTTAGCATGCGCTTACGTGGTCCGATTGCTTTTTTTTTTTTAGTTACACAAAATGAGCCATCCTGCCTTGTGTCATGAGAGGGGATTCTCTCTCCTCTTGAAAGTGAAATCCTCGAGTGGAAAAAAACTCAACCATTGCAAGCTTATATTCACAGCAGGGACACTGGGCCAATGTTTCCTCTGTTTTTCAGTTCAAGAACAATTTGTACTCAAAAATCCTTGACTTGACTTCACTCTGCAGAGCTGCAGATTTACAAAGGATTGCCTGAGCTTCTTTCAGCCACTGATTTTAACAGAGGAACCATGGTGGTAATTAGAAGAGCATCCTATTCTAAGTAACATGTACAACTGCATCAAGTTTTAATTCTGATAGCCACATTGATTTAATTGCGCCAGCTGCATTTGGAGAAATACACTGGGTGTCTTTGATAGATAGAATAGTGGAACCTGGCCAGACCTGGATGGTTACGCCGCACCGTTATGTAGGTGGTCTTTGTGTAAAAGACGGCCATTTACTTCATTGAAATGGGTGTCAGGGGGTTGATGGTGGGATGCCAAAGAAAACCTGGAAGTGTTTTGGTTCAGCGGCCATAACTTGAAATAGCGCCACAGTTTTTTAGAGGTCCAGTTCCACTCATTCACAGTTTAACCACCGCAGTACAAACAAGCTGATAAAAGACATCGGCAACAGCGCCTACTGAAGAGCCAGTCATCATCACACAGCAGGTGACCAGCAGCAGGATGAAAGCTCCGGGCTAACCTGACTACCTCATTCAGAAAAAAAGACACTTTACGGTTTTGAAAAGATTATTTAGAAATAACCTCTGACTTTACACACCTCTCCTTTTTGTTTTCACTATCCACCATCAATGTAGCCCTAGCAGCCATTCAAGGGGTCAGCAGCAGTGTGATTTAGGGTCAGGTTACTGAGGTGGGGGGGGGACACTTCCTTGTAACCCACCGACGGCCCTACCGACGGCTGAAGAAAGAGCCAGTATTCCAAGCCAGCCTCTGGCACCTGAACACACCAGGGGCCAACGGCCTCTTGGACGCTCTTCGCTGTTGCCGGGGGAAACTGAGACCAAAGGCTCCACCTGAGACGTCCACACACCGGCCTGACTGGAAGCAGAGAGGATGGGTCTGTGTAGGCCCCGCCCCGGGACCCCGTCTATATGTGGTGATGAAGTTAGGGCTTAGGGGCCCGCTGGTGCTCTTCTGTCCTAATTGGCATTGGAAGATTAGATCTGCCCGTCTGTCTGACCCTCTGCCTGTCTGTCTGGTATTCGATCAGTGATATAAGCCCGTATTGTAGCATTTCTTAAAATTCAGAAAGACACACTCGTACCATTATACATCATAATTACCTCTTACATACATAACAGAGGAAAACAAGCCCAGATTTGTATCATTGCGGTGAAATATGAGTCACTACATGACGAACAAATGCACCAAGCTAGGCGTGCAAATGTTTTCAGACTGCAAACAAAACGCACTGTGATCCTATCACAGGACACAGTGTACCAGAATGAAAAAGTACAGTCATGCGATGGTGTAGTGATCTAGCAACAGCCGGTTATTTGGACATATGCACCATCTGGTGGACAAAAGGAGAACCCGATTAGCCACATTAAAACGGCCAAAAGAAGCTGAATAGCTAAGTGGTGTGTGGGGCGGGCTGCCTTTGATGTGCTGCTGGCATTAAAGACAATGACTTCAGGGCTCGGCCTGCAGGTTAGTAATCACGTCTGTCTGCCAGCCTGCAGTGGTTGTGCACAGATTTAATAACCAGGTTGGTGTTAAAACGACGAGAACAGGAAACTCACACGCTCAGAAAAGCACAAGAGGAGGATGAGGAGGACAGGAAGGAAGAAACAGTTTGCATAAGTGTTCGAGGGGGAGAAGGAGGGAGAAAAGGAGCCAGAGGGACGGAGTTGGCCGGCAGCCCACACAAGAGACAAGCGAGTTCTCCACCCACTGAGTCAGATAAAGACGAGTGCCGTGACTACTTAGACTGGTTGTCAAGGAGATCCTCTCTATTTGTCAATTAAAAGGAACTCCATGTGAAGATTGCTCAGGCCTCGAGAATGAGCAACACATCCGGAGTGGGAGCACAACAAGACGAGAACAGTCACTCAAAGCAAACGGAAAGTCGGCATAACACAATCGACGTGTCCTACGCAGCGACATACCACGGACCCCCGTGAGAGAGGCAAACTGCATACGGAAACACGTACTGTAACAAATCTAAAGTCAAACAGTGACCTCGGAGAGAGAAATGTAGACAAACAACACCGTACAATTGAACAATTTGGTGCTCAGTGCGTCCCTGTCGGCCCCTCCCAGGCTCCCACCGTCAACCGGCCTGCTTTAATAATGGATCACAGGTAATTAAACTGCCGTCTCATACATTATTCACCTCGGGCAGACCACTCGCCCTCATTCTTGCGATCAAGCCACTTAAAGTTAAGAGACTGCCTAACTAATGCACGTCGCAGCGGGTGACACTGCTGTCAGGAAACAGGAGGTCAACAAAAAAAAAAAAAAATCGCCTCCTTTTCGTCAAGATTATGCAAGTGTTTTTTTTTGTGACGATGCACAGTTGCGTACCTTGCTCTCGCTGCTGGTCTCTCTGCTCCATGGACACCAATGCGGAGAAGTGAGCCTGATCGTAGGCCAGGACCAGAGGGGAGCAGTGACAGCGGCTCGGGGGGACCTCCAGAGGCAGATAGAGCCCTCCAAACGGGATGGGAGCAAACGCTGGAACGCAACATCTGGTGTCAGCGCTCTGCTCATCCAACCCAATCAGTGCAAGATGCGGTCAGCCTACCTTCTCCCCCCGAGTCTCTGAGCATTGTGTCCGCCACCACTACGATTGGCCTGCGTAACACGTGGGCCAGCACAAACACATGGAACTCCTCCAGACTCTCATAGACCGGATCCTCAGAGTTATCCACCCTGCGAGAGAAACAACGACAACCATGTAACACATTGGGATCATGGGATACTGTGACCGTTTCCTGACTTGGAATTGACTGGTGCAAAAAACATCTGCCAAAACAGTAAATGCCAAGAGCCTGTGTGATCTGACCTGATCCGTTTTGCCCTCTGGCTACCTTAAACAGACTGGTACAAAGATCCGTATGTTCGTAAATGAGATTGAATGAGAGAGGGCAGGAGAGATAAAGAGGGAGGGAGGCTTGAGGCCGAGAGGAAAAGCAGAGGCAGAGCTATCGGGCGTGAGACCACCAGGGAACCAGAGGATGTGCAACAATTAAGTTGTCAGCCACGCAGCCAAATTCACTCTAATAAAGAGCCTCTTAATATGAGAATCCCACTCATTCTATTTAGGGGCTCATCTCGCACCAGGACAATCAAACGTCCCTGAACTGATTACTGTATTAGAGTCTAACTCAGGCAGGTTAAAACTCACCAGAGAGAAGGAGTAAATTGTGGGATATTTTCAGTGATGGAGGGCTTTGATACCGGGCGAGTTAATGCCGGCGAGGACGGCTAATTCCACAGTTATTCAATTGTTTTCAGACGCTGCTGTCCCACTATCAATACAATAGTCTTTGCCTGGTTTCTTACAGGGTTTTTAAATGCACCCTTTACATTTTTTTAACCGCATTTTCCGCAGGCTACCACAACCGGGTTGAATCCCATCTTATGTAAGTCAACAATATTTGAATAAACAGTTGTGTTTTTTTCTCGATCCAAAATAGAGCTGCGATGCCGATCGCCTACAAAACAGAAAGCGTGTGCAACAATTTCAGTGAGAATGGAAACGAGAGACAAACCACCAGGTTTCTGTGCGTAGGAGGAGGAAACTACATTTAGTTTCCAAACTGCCTCAGTAGCTTGTGATAAACCCACTCCTACACTTGTTTACGCAAAAGGTGGGGGTGGGGAAGGGTGGAGGAGACGAACGATTAATACCGATGGCAGCCAGTAGGTGGCACATTCTCACACTGCAGCTTCAGCAATGTTATTAAATCATGCAGTCGATTAAAAAGAGCAACTGTACGAGGGGGAGCAATTAATTGCCACGACGCGCTCATCTTAGTGAGGAGGTCACTCCTGCTTTAATCGGGGGCCTCCTGCGGTGACTCAACGTACGAGCCATTACAGCGCGGCGGGAGAGTGTGATGTGGGACGGGAGCGGTGCGACTCGCCGTGGCTGCTCGGTTTCGTTGGGAACGGAAGACGCGCTGCGTCTCGGGAGGAAGAATTGGGGATGGAACGGGAGGGAAGTGGCTTACCCTCCACTCGTGTGGCCGTTTTTGCTGAGGTGAGTGCGCGGCTCGCTGGAGGCCAACTTCAGCAGCTCGTTCCACTCCCTCTCCCACTCGTCCTCGGTGTACACCAGCCCCGACTGCACCAACACACACACACGGACAATAGTTATCTCTATTCTTCATAGTTCATCTACAACGTTATCTCCAGAAGCGCTACGCATACACTCATATTGTCATATCTTTGCTGTTTACGGATGGCTTGATGAAAGAAACGGACAGGGATTGTGGGAAATTAGAGAAAGGTGGATGACAGGCAACAAACCAAGACTCCAGGTGTTTACATGGGACCACCAATATGAACATCTGGACGGCGTCTTTGCCTTTTTGGTGACACCGTTTTTCTAATAGATGGGCAAACACTTTCATCCGGGAACATCAAGAGAAGGGAGATGAAGTGCAAAAGGAATTTTCTGCTACTATTGCACCCTTGGTATCATTGGTAACACAGGTTACATGTGGCTCATCCCTCCGCTCGCTGTTATGGATTAGTTAATGCATCGTTCGTGAAAGTGGATCTGGTGCATTTACTCTTCCGACCTCCTTGTTCTGTTGGGTTTGCTGCCACCTCCACCTCCTCTTCAGAGCGTCTCTCTCCGCTCCGCTCTTCATCATGGTATACAGGGATTTCCTCAGCATCAGGTCTCTGTCATGGAAGCCCCACATCCCTGATCGACACAGACGCAAGACAGCGTTACTGCTTGGTGAGATTGAGGACATAAAAACAATGACACAGCCATTGCACCAGACTATATAATCGAAGGCCCTTTGTTGTCCGGCTGCCACTGTAAATTGAATCAGCTCTGGTGCCTCTAACAATGACAGCGCCGGCAGTCCTCAGACTGTGAAGTCAAACAATCTTCTTCGGCACGGACCCGAATAAACTGACAGTTACAGTTTTCTGCAACACGTAGGTAAGTTATCTCCCTCCCGAACTTCCTTTGCTCTTCCAAATAGTCCTTTCTCCCTCTCTCCTCTGGATCGAGCAGCTGTGACGCAGCACTGGCACGGTTAATAGAGAGCGTCTTGCACAGTTGTTATGGATGACATGGTAATATTACGTGTTGGGTATCCTCTAGTGTACACGAGTGGCTCACCTAAAGAGGCAGCATGCAGAAGGCAGTTCCCGTCCCCTGTGGTGGCCAGAGGAAGCAGCTTCTTACAGCTAATGCACATGGTGGACCACCAGTTCAGACGACCTGCAAATTTACAAACATTTAGTTTCAATCCACTTTTGAGACAGTATTTTTAAAATGTACACACAAAAAGGGTATTTGTATGTTTCCAAAGTAATGAATAATTGGGCTTTACAGGGACGAGAATACAATCTATAAAGTGGCAGAACAAGAGAAGAGATTATACATTTTGGGAAAGACAATACTCAACAAGACATTAATTCCTGGCGACAAGCTGGCTAACTTTGTGTTGTCCGGTCTATCAACCCGAGAAATCCAATATCCAGGAATATCCAGAGGCGGGCGTCCAGCACCTGTGCTTGTAGTACCAGCGCTAATCTCACGTCCCTTAGCCAGCCTTCTTTTGCACACGGCTCTGTTGTCTGTTCTGAATGTTAGATGTAGCCACGCCCCCTGATTTGCATATAAGAACGTGAAATGTAAAACGGCATTATGAAATAAAAGTCTCTGGAAATGAAAAGTGGCATTATGAAATAAAAGTACCATGCTATGAAAAGTGGCATTATGAAATAAAAGTACCATGAAATAATTAAATGTATTTAATATTTATGTATTTATTGCCTCATTTATTTTATTTCATGATGTATTTCAAATGCATATTTCATGTATTTATGTATTTATTCATTTATTTAATTTGGACTAAAACGGCATTCCATAGTTTACAAGAGCCTTCAAATGTCCGTTGCAACTGAATGTCCTCCAGCTCCACACTACTGGAGAGGGTACCAACGATGGCCCAATGACAACTACCCTAATTTGCTTAACGAGCTGAACTTTGACGCCGATGTTTAGCAAACGCGATACACTTTGCACTCGTACAGCGTGCAAACACCCGCTGTGAGTATCCTCTCCCTCAGCCGGACATATACAGCGCCTCTAGTTTCTGCTCCATCACCGCCCTGCCAGTGTCCCTGAGGGAGGGACGGCCGCTTCACAGCCACGGGCGCGGCACGCTGCTTTACCGCAGGCCGCCTCGGGTGATCTGACTGCATCATTTATTCAGCAACAGCAAACACAGAGGAGGCTCTGAATGATTCACCCCTCGGCGCGGACGGGATCAAAACGCAAGTGTTGTGAATTTCTCTCTTTTTTACCTGTCAGATATAAAAGTCAGTTTTCTTGAAACTTGGACTATGATTACATCCTAATACATATGTTTATTGATGTCATATCAAAGAACGATTGTTATGCTGCTTGAGAATCCCCCTGATCGTAAAAGGGAGGCGAATACTCAGCTGGTTGTTGGAATTAATTAAACATTTTTTATTTGCAGATACATATTTTTTTAGGAAGAATTAGGTGAGAAAGGCTTTACAATCTCTGCAGACTCGAGACTTGAATATTTGAAACTTTGACAACTAATCTCAGTTTGGAAACTTAAGCTGGGAGATCAATTGTTTGGGATCCGCGGTGATTTGAATTAGTTGCGGTCGTCTTCCAGATGCTGCTGCTCTACTCTCCCTACTCTGAGTCCGTCACACTACACATCTACATTACTAGCCTCCAGTGGTATCTTCCCTTTGCGCCGCTTTGTGGGCCTTCTGCACCGCAGTGTAATCTAAATGAAGAACACGCTGAAATGCGTCCAATCGTGTGGCATACCTCATCAGCAAGCAGGGGAAGCACAGTGCCAGAATGCATCACATTCTATGGCGCGGCAGTACTCACCGGCTTGCTCCAGAGCCATCATCGTGGACTGCTCGATCAGGTCTCGCTCTATGAAGCTCCTGAAATCCTCGCTGTACATGCTGAGATCTGGTAGCTGGAATGTGTAGATGGGCATCTCGAGGGGGAACTGCTCGCTGGTACACTCACTGGCCACCTGCAGCCGCGCCAGCGAGACTATAGCGGAGCTGGCGTGGGAGATCCCGCGGGACAGACGCTTCTCTGGAGGGGAGAGGAAGCGAGAACACCGCGGGTGAGTTGGAAGCCGGTGGAGACAGAGGAAGCTCTGAAACCTCACTCAAGGTGACTGGTGGTGGCACTGTGGTGTTGTGGGAGGCCTCTTGCCTTGTGCATTGTCCTCCTGCTTCTGTGCACATGGCCTGTCGATCTTGCTGACATGGGTGGGCGTGTCACGTGCCTCTGGTTGCTTGTAGTAGCGGCCCTCGTTGAAGACCTGCGGCAGGTTGGCAGTGTGGACCTGCCTGAGCTCCTCGTAATCATTCAGAGCAGCGCCGAGGTCCCAATTTTTACCTGTGTGACACAAAGAAAAAGGTCTGCGTGATTGCTCATATATATATATACATCTCACTAAAAGATATTGTGTATGATTACTGAAGGGTGATTTTATTTTTTAACATTCAGATATCCTAAATTTCCTAAAGTTTAGAGTTGTTGACCAAATATTATGTTCCATGCATCAAAAGTAGTTTTTTGCTGCAGCTTACAATTTCCCAGCTCTTTACAAACTTTAAATAATGAGCCGCAACAGTAATGGTTTACATGGCCCGTATGGAACAAAGCCCAACAGTGGCTGAGTAACACATGCAGCGGCATGAGAAGAATAAACTTGATGTTGAGGTTGAAGACACTGATGGGAGACAGATCATTAAACAGAGTGACAGCAATATCCTGTTGTGCAGCAGGGACCTCCACCCTGGTAACAAATGCACGCCACGAGCACGCACACACACACACACACGTTGTCTCCTCTGGGGGATGTCTCTCTAATAGAGATCCCTTCCACGTTTGAGTCGAGCCTCAGTCTTATTTTAAAACAACATTCTACAGTCTACAAATTCTCATCACTGCCCACAAATGCAAAAAACTCAGCATGTAACTGAGCATGTTGAAGCATTAATGGAGTCGCCTCGTAAGAGACCTGCAGGAAGTTGTCTCCTTCCTTTCTTCCAGACTAGACGATTCTGGGCAGTCTTAAGGAGAAACCTGGCACCACTGAACCCCCGTCTCTCCCCACGATCAATGCAAAACTGGTTCCACCTTATTGAGCTGCACCGATACAGGAACACAATTGAAGGTGCACTCAGCACCTAATGCATGTTCTTTAAATGCTTCTACATTAGTCTACTGGTACGGTGGCATGGTCAACGTTGTTTCAGCTCCCCCATTATGAATGGCTGTCCTCAGCAAAAGGAACAATTTGTCCGCAGTATGAGCATCTCTATCTATCTACAGCAGCTTTACAAAACTCCTTTCTTTTCAGTAAATTACTTTCAATTAAACCAGATCCATTGGCGGACTTGTGGGAAATTGATGTTGATCTTTATGAGCAAGCTTTACTAACCATCCGGTTTCTTAGTAAAAAAAAAAATCCTAAATTAGTTTCTTAACCCTTTTTCCTCCCCAGTACATAAACCAGCCTCTAGGGGGAAGCACCACATGATGTGCTGTCATTGCTGCTCGTCACAGCATCCAGACTCAGACCCGGGGTCACAGCTGATTGATGCAGGTCTGGAGAACGGAGCCAACACCAGAGAGAAGCAGCAGGCGTGATACTGAAATAGGACATCCAGTCGTCTGAGAGTGTCTTGTTTGGTGTCTTGTTAGTGTCCCTGTGGCGTCGTGCCAAAGCAGAATAAAAAAAAAATGACTGAAGGGGTGGGATCGACAGACAGCCACCAACACTTTAATTCTTTTATCAGACCAGACGCCAGCTGCATAATAAACACGCAGAGACGACAAATAAATACATTCTAGGACACGCAGGATTTCATCCCCTAATGGAGGTCTGATTTGTGTGGAGCATGCTTTTATTCCTGTAAAGTAGACACAACTGGATTTCCGCATTTCTCTTCTACAGTTTGACCAGAGGCTCGAGTGCAATGCGAAAACCATCCGAGACTGAAGTTGCCACAAAAAGTGGAAATAAAACCACAAACCTCACTTGACCGTCTCGAGAAAGCCAATTAAACTGACCATCAACCGGCTTTCTGTTGCCGTGTGCACTTTTTCACCCCTGCCCCCCCCCCCCCCCCCCCCCAAAGTGGCCCTGTAGGTAAGTTATACAAGTGCCAGTAGCACTCTGCTCCTCAATGAGTTCCAATGAATGGGCACAAAGCTCTCCCTGGGGAGCGCACTCGTAAAACCGTCACACAGGCCTCTAAATCAGCAGGCCGGGCTCACTGTTACAGGCCCCGCTCCACCCCTCCCCTCCTCGGTTTCCTTTCCCCTCATTTCCTGTCCTCTTCAGTTCCTCCCTCTCTCCTCCGCTCGCTTGAGTGCAACCGCGGCCCAACGGGGAGCAGCTGATCAACACCCAAAACCCAACTATTAATACCTCGCCGGCCTCAGATCTCGAAGGACACTTTGAGTCTCTTACCTTCCAGCAGGTCTCTTGCCAGACCCGGTTCTGCCCCCGTGGACCGAACAAAGTCTGACAGGACCGCGTCCATGTCCAGAGTCATGTGATCATGCGTGTGCGCTGCCCAGGGTGCAGCGGTGGCCTTGGTGGACGCCAGCCTTCACGTTGTCATCTGGAAGAAAAAAAAAAGACACCATTTTGCAGTAAATCCATTCCAACCACACTTTTAAAAACCCGCCACAAAACAGAGACCGGGCCCCCCCCGTCTCACTTATTCTTATCCCAGCCGGCTGTCTGGGCCCGCTCGTACGGATGTCTAATGCTTTGAGCTGGAAGTGCAGCGCTTTGCTCCACCAGGACTCCACCCAGCTCTCGCTAACAGTCATAACACAATATCCAACAGCACCGTGTAACATCAACAGTACGACCAGAGATCCGGACACACCTGCCTATCTCCGAAGCTTCTGGCCCACCGCCCACGACTCAAAACAACACAAACCCTCTTCCTGCCTCTGGGTGCCTCACGGGGCTTTTTCGTGGTCTGAGCGGGTACCTCAAACCACGCGAGCTGGATAGCGAGGGCCGACGCCTAGCAACGGTTTGGGGAGCTGAGCGACCACTCAGCGTGATGTTATTTGGTGTGACCGTAGCCAGAGAACAGGTCGACACCAGGGCTCTAATGATCAACAAGCGTCCCTTTGTTAGATCCTAAATGCCACTTCTGAGATGCACAAGCGTTGCCGCCCTCGGGCCCCCGTGGGACCAACGCGTCCAGGCATAGCGGTCATTCCATCTGGTGGCCGCGTGGGTGAGGAACGGCGTTCAGAGCGCCCGTCAGTGACGACACCCACGGGCGCCAGGCCCCGCCGCGCGAGCGGACCGGAGGGTCGCCGGCTGCTGGCGGTGTTGACCTCCAGCGGAGGGAGAGCGTGCATGTTGACGTTCTGGTACTCGGCCCACATGGCTGAGCACAGCTCCAGCTACCACTCCGCCGCCGCGGGACGGGAAATTTTAAAAGCACCGCTTCATTATTACCGGCAACTTTAGTCGTTATCATACGCATCATTGATGAGTCAGAGCATAGTTGGGCTGACGTACTTTCAGCCGGCTGCCTTGCATGGCATCTGCTGGAGCGGTCACAACCGAAGGTTTGTCATTGATCATGAGATTCTGTTATCAGATCAAAGGTGACCTCTAATGGAGTGACAGCGAGATCCTCCTTGTGGCAGTGGCAAGTGGGTGGCATCAAACTTGAGAGCCCCACCCCCTACACGGAACCCGCCGGTCCAAACCTAAAATTAGCCTCTGTAATAAGAAGACGGGGGCTCACGTGTCTCAAATAAAATTAAATAAAATAAAATATTTACAGCAGCTGACCTGTCATACAAATAACAGTTGTTTCTGGGGAAAATTGGCTCCTCCCACCCAGCGTGCCGTTGTGACGCCGACTGATTTACTGGCGATTGCCGCTGCCTGTCACAAAGTTGCCACCCACTTGCCACTGCCACAAGGAGGATCTCGGCCTTACTGCTCTAATGTGTGGCTGGAGGAGAAGATGGTTTTCTCTTTATGGACACTTCTTCGCTACAAATCAACTGAAATGTTTATGATAAGAGCATTTTAGACACTTCTAAAAGGAATGTCAGGAGATAAAGAGACAACATATGTGCACATAATTACACTCTAAAAGGTCAACCGGTACCTCAGTAAAGAATAATAAGCTGCTCATGAGGTGAGAATCACACTATTGATTTGCAGGGACTTAAGTGTAGTGGCGGGAGGCGAGTCACAGGAACAGCTGAATATTATAAGTCATAACCTTTTCTTTATCTTAAGGACAGCTAATTAAAATTGCTTTCCCTGTGGGAGGCATATGACTCAGAAACACCCTACTGCTTGTTCTTCTATCTGACGTAAAGCTTCCTTTTAAGCATGATGGCAATTTGCATGTGTCACGAGCACCGTGCAGTCGGCTGCCAAAAGCAAACTAGTAAAAAATGTCTCATATTTTTGTTATTCTTAGCAAACGGCGTGAAAAGACCAGAAGCAACAATGCGTTAGTCCGTGTAATAAACTTCAGCCTCAGCCGTGACTCTCGGTCCAAAGCCAACATGCTGCAATCGGATGTAAATCATTCCAAAAATCGGCTCAATCATTTAGATGGCAATAATTTATATTTTATAAAAAAGGCAACATCATTCTCTGAAACAACTGGGCTTGTCTGAAAAAGCAGGAGTAAACAGTGGATTAAGACACATTTGGTGAGCACATTTGGTGAGCTAGTTGAGAGTATTCGTGGCTCCAGGTGCGTTGGTGAAATTTAACCACCTCCTTTTTCCTCAAGTACACAGGTACTTTGTGTAGTACTCCTTGTATGGTACTCGAGTGGACCACATTTATTTGGCAACTGCACTTTAAAAAAAAAAACATTTGTTAAAGTTTATAAAAGATGACATATGAAACGGCATAATGTGGTTGAAATCACATGGGATGTTTGCCTGCGTAACTATCACGGTCATTTCTGATAAACCTTCAGTGTACTTCCCTGATAATACTTGAAGTTATATAATTTCCAACGGAAGACTGTTCCATATAATAAAAAGGAACACGTTACCAAGTGCAGCAGTCACAGATGTATAAATAAATCATTTCACACAGAGACAGCCCACGATAAAAGGATGAAGTCATTCTTTTTTTGGTCTTTTCGTTTGTTGTTAAACAAAACCGTATCAAATACCTCCATCCTCATTCATTGTGTTATTTAGCAGCTGTCTGTGACAACGCGCAGCACTGTGACTGAACCTCGGTCTGCCGGTGATGACACGTACGTTCTGTGTTTTTGCTGAGGGTTGTTGAAAAGCCATCTGCTGCCCGTGGGACTGTCAGGACCAGACGCAGCGCTAGTCCATGGCTCCAAGGCGCAGCGCGGGACAGGAAGACAGCGGCGAGGCAGAGGACCCTGAAACACACACACATACACATTGAGAGTTATCACACTGAAAGTTATGGCCCCGAGTTCTGATCGACTGAGCTCTATTTGACACACACACGTGTGTGTGTGTGTGTGTGTGTTAATATGCAAATCCCAAATCACCCCTGGAGCTGTTACTTTCATCATATGCCATTTAGAAACTACTCGGTTGACTGACTATTCACGAGTAGAGCACTCGAACAGGCAATGTTTGATCATCGACCTATTTACTACAATGCAGAATGACATCATGTCATGCTTGTTTAAATCTGCCTTGTGATGTGCGGAACTGCAGCAGTCAACAGCCCCGTAAAAGCTGCCTAAAGGCCTTCTTCATAAGCATTTCCTTAAACAGCCTGGCGTTGATGCCGCAGCACCACTTCCTCCGAGGCCGCACCTCCTCAAGGCGTAATCACGTTCTCAGCTTCTCAAACAGAGATGCAGAGGTTTGTGGGACACTGACGCGGTGAAGGAAAAGAAAGCAGCGCCAGCCGAAAAGCGCTCGCGAGCTCTGCTTTTTACCCCCCCGATGGTGGTCGCGAGAAACACGCTGATGATGGTGATGATCGCGCACGACGCAGCGGGCGGAGAGATGAGAGTGTCAGCTTGTGAGAGGCGAAGCTCCACCGCTGGCGCCGCCTCCCTTCGGCCTTTCTCAGCCCGGCTGAGGAGTCGGCGTCGAAGCCCTCCTAAGTGGGACTGAAATATCCTTCAGCGCCATGCATAATTCACACCAGCAGTAAAAAAAAAAAAAATGTTCATGTACTGTATGTGTCCTCCGTTAACTCGTGCAATCTATCACGGCAGTACGAGTTACCTTTGAGATCGGAGCGGTCCCTCACTTCAAAATGACAGCAAACTGAACAAATGTACACACACACAAATGTGTGTAAATTTGATGCATTCTCATTGATGCGTTTTATAAAGCAAACAACCATCACTAGTTTAAGCGTTGCTGCTAGGCCGACGTAGTGGTGATGCCTATTACAAATTTAAGTAGCATGGCTGAACAGCACGATCAGAACTTGCTGGTGTTCTGGAGAAAAAGTCGGATTACTTGAAATGAAAAAAGGTTGTAAATGAAAGGCCCATGCAAGCTTAAAAGTTATAATTATGGTAGACACGCCAAGTAGACATTTTAGTTCATTGTATTTCTCGAAGACTCTTCCACATGCGAGACATCCGCAAAATATCAATCAATGCTTTAGATTAAACTAATAATCATTCACAAGCATAATTATATTCCACTGACACGGGCTATTGCAGAAACACTTTTGGGTTACAGTACATTTTCATCTCCTATTCCTCTGCAAATTTACACACTTGACATTTTTTACTGTAATGCTGCTCAATTACAATTGAGCAGCATTACAATATCGGGCGTATTAGCAACTTGGAAGAGCAAAGTTGTTCAGTCTCCTGACTTTATTCACAGCAGCACTAAAAACACACTGCTTGTGTGTATGGTCCACTCCAAACGCATACAAGGGCCCGTTTGTAGACAGTACAAGACAGACAAAAGGAATTGTTTCTTAATGGCCTTACTGGCACCTGGTCCATTGAATTGTCCTCTAGACTGTGAGAGGTCATGAATGAAACACCCACTTAATACGTCTCATCTCAAATACATTTTCCCCCCCACAAACAACAGCTGTAATATGGATGCAAGCATGAAAGCTGGGCCTACTGTAATCAACGAGTCCCCCGTGGAGCCGTCGCATGCGTCCTGCTCAGAGCCGTACATTGCTGATGGTTGGACATTTAAAATGTAGGATCTTTGTTTTGTGTACACAACTATTACCACTTTACTAAATCAACCATTAGCACCCATCTATCACGCCTTTCCACCACCACAAGACGAATGAAGCCACCTCTGTGAATTCTGCTGCCGGGTGTTTACATTTAATTAACCTTCTCGCAACGATCTGTCGTGAACTTGGGCAGCAATAAAAATTAAAAAAAAGTCTACAAAACACAGGTGTTGTGGACTCTGCTGCACAAATGATTGTATGCGAAACCACCCAACGCGATGCATGCTAATTCAGTATAACAACTCCCCACCCACGCCTTCCTATTTTTACTTAGAACACTATTGGAAGATTTCCTTTTAAAACCACCCGTACACCAGTTGGAGGAGTAGAAATTGTGGAAATACTTAATGCGAGTGGATCTACAGGATTCAACAATGAAGACCGAGAGCCTTTAATCTGAGAATGCTTGATGCACAATTGCTTTGTTGCCATTTAATACAGATGTTCTTCTCCATAACGCCCACTGTTAAATGCAAATGTGCAACAGGCTATTTTTCCACAATGCACAGATGCATAACCACACTACAGTAACAGGATGAATTGTAGATGAGATAATTGTCTCCATAGTGAGCCATGATCGCCCACATGCAGGGCAGATACACTGCAGGTGGGAGGTGAACATGGTGTACAGACACTGAACCTCCTTCTCAACTGGAATGTGGTCCAGCAGCAGATCCTATACATGCACACCAATTTGAACAGCATGGCAAATATTCTCAGTCTATTTTACAGCTATTATTATGTGGCATGCAGATGTCAGAGTACACTACAGCATGAAATACTGATGCTGTTAAGAAAAATTCCATTCTTCCACAGAAGCACCTCACAATGTTTTTTTGATGCGCTGTTTTGCTTGTGTGAGGCCACTGGCATCTGTGGTATCGCTTGCTTTTTTTTTTACAATGTAATTCATCCTGTGTGATTGTTCTGGGTGTGTCTGGATAAAAGCACATCCAAGAGCCCGAGACCACAGGACAACACGTCATTCTTTAAGTCAATTTAAAATGAACATTCCACCTGTAAAAATAACTTTGCTTCAAGGCACAATGTCTGGTCCAGTTACAGGGAACTGGGAAAAAAAAAAAAAAAACGTCCCTGTAGTGAAAGCATTTAAGCCAATTGGTGGTCGGGGTGTTAATATCTCCGTTCAGAGCAATAACAGAGCCTCATCAACGAAACAGAGGCAGATTTGGGTGGGTTATCCAGAACTTGTCCTCATGCCTGTGCAAGCAAGCCACCCACCTCAGTTATAGTCAAAAGAAAAATGTCTGCTTTTTTAATATACAGCGAGATGGAAACACTAAAAGCACACCGTTTCAAAACAGTGTTGTAGCTGTATTGATGGAATTGAATAAATGAATCACAGAAACAATCCCCGTTATGGTGGACTTCTGGTAATTGAACTGTATGCTGAAGAAACAAATGAGCGCGGTGGAAACAGATCATTTCCTCCTCGCATCGCTGCAGAATAATCAACACAATCCATTAGCTTGCGTCATAACACAGCACACTTGAGTGGCATGGAAAATGAATGTAATGGGACACTGTAATGTCTCAAACTACGGACCACGCACTTCAACTATTTGGAAGTCCTCGCTTGACAGCACAAGATTCAATCAGGGAATTTCAATGCAAACCGGAAGCACCACTTGCTATTCAGCCTCCATGTCAGTCATTCAGCCTCAATCTCTGTCCCTCCGCCTCCTGCAGTCACAACGGCAAGCTTGTTCTCGTGGCGATTGTGTGTGTGTGTGTGCGCCTGACCGCTGGCTCAGGGCAGCAGACGTGTGCGTGTACCTGTTCGTATACGCCGCCATCTAGAAGCTATAAAGGGGCGGGCCGGTGGATCGTATGACGTGTTTCAATCAGTGAATTGTACGCGACATGTTCAAGCGGGAGCGCTTCGCCCTGCACCCGCTCATCAAATTAAGCCATTTTGATTTCTGAGAGCTCAATCCACGGCCGCCTTTGTCGCCAGTCAACTCCTGCGAGTGTGCCGAAAGGCTCCCTATGCAGTGCTCTATATTTACTGGGTGACTTCACCTGCCTGCAGGGCCTATACAGGAGGCCTTCGTTTGCAGTGAAGAAATCCACGCTGACTTCCACTTCCAGTGGCAAGGAAGATGGAGAGACCAACAGCGAGAAATGCAAAACTGTGGAGGGACGAACACTAACCAGGCGAGACAAACACTCCGTGGTGTTGACCGCTAGACAGAGTCTGTAAATCGAGCCGTGCACAAGCACAAGAACCGGCCTTCCTCAGGGCCTTCTCTAAACTTAAAGACAAGCCAGACGTCTGCGCCTCACGTGCTGCAAGAAAGATCCTGCAGGAAGCAAGAATGTCACTTTGCATCTCGTTGCTGCGCTGCACACTGCCAGCCCAGCATATGCACGGAGGGAGAGAGTCGTCGTCAATTTGCACTAAATGCATTATTGCATTAATATTTGAGGCAAATTTCAATTAATGCTGAGCATAAGCACTGCGTACCTGAGGGACATGAAGGTTTCTAGAAAACCTTTTACTATTTCTGAAGAAGTTCAGAAGCACAATGGAAAATTATACATTTTACAATTTTACATCTAAAAACGACATATATATCGAAATAAATCCATGTAACAAAGCGGATAATGCTTCTGTGTGACCTTATAGTCAAGTCAGACTTTTCGTTCTAACCAGGCTGCAGCTCAGCTGTCTGTGCGGCGTGCAGAACAAGATCGTAACCCTTTAAAATGTCAGTCCCTGCAGCCCCCCCACAACCACCACAGCAGCCAATGCCCCCCCCCACCGGACCCTTTTCCACAGAATGCCACGAGCACCCAGCTGTGGAAAGAGACAAAAGCCTTCACCTGAAGAAGCAGGCTTCTGCAGACAGAAATGAGCGCGCTGTGGTGTGTTAACAATACTTTGAATGAAAAGGCGGTTTCATGCATGGAAGCTGGGAGGCTTGCATTTAAGAATTGCTTGCTATCTGCACACTTCTCCTTTAATCCCACGTGAGATAAACAGACCGACTAGCTGAAACCAGCTGGCACGTCCTATTTGAGTTTGTGCTGAGGGAGAGCGTCCTCTCTAGTGTTGAACAGACAGAATCTTCTGCTCTCCCCCCCCGGCCTCGCCAGCTCAGAGACCTACATTCAGCCTAAATACATATGTATGATAGCAGATCGATGTGCTCTATCAGAGCGCTTTTAGATGGCGCCTGGTTAGCTTTATTTTAGTAGATTATGATGATTTCTCCTCTAAATCCATGCACACACAGAGACATACATACATACTAGCTGGGATAAGCAGAAGCTGTACAGTACTTGTTCTCTTGTCAACCTGATTATTTTCATTTTGGTACCATAAGAAAACCCAGTAAAACAGCATTTACTGCAAAGCAGTGCACAACGACGGGTTGGCTAAATCCTCTACTGCAGTAGCTTTTTTATTTTTTTTAAAACAAACATCGGAGCACTCAGCCCTACGAGGACCCCCAAAGATAAGGATTGCATTATCTCCACCCATCCAATAAGAAAGAAAATGCTGAGAGAAGAATTATATGTGGGGGAAATATCATAACCTTGATCCAAGTCGGACACTTTGATTTTGGCCTGTTGGGGAAAGAATTAAAGTAGTTTGGATTTACTACCTTCGATTGAAAATGCTGAGAGAAGAATTATATGTGGGGGAAATATCATAACCTTGTTCTCAATTTATTATCTGAAGAACAATACATGAAAACCCACAAACAAGCAGGTTCCCAAATAGAAAAAAAAGGGAAGAACTTCCTGGCTGAACCAGGAGAATGTTGTGATGCTCTGTCACCAATTACCACAAATACTGAAGTACAAATACTGGGTGTCCTTCAGCAAAGAGATAAAGCAGATATTACGAACGCCAACACCGGTACTGCCACTTGTAGGTTGCAGTCATTAAGAAGTAGATTCATAAATATAGTTATGAGGTTTTGTACCGTTACAAACAACTTTCTATAGCTGCACGCTACGTCTCCTCCTGAAGGTCAGGAAGAAGCTTTCTGAATTTCAGTATTGTGGTTAATTAAATTTCAATATAGGTGTGACTGCCTTTGTTTTTGACTGTTGTGTGCATCCATTGAATCATTGAATTTAATTTGTCTAAGAAATACATGCTTAAAAAGTGATTATTGCACTCATCCTGTCCAGAATCAACACACACTTGTACTGAACTGAAGAGCAGGACTGAATGCACTTCTGACGCGTGTGGTCGAACAAACCTGTAGAAGGAAGTTACACACGACACTGAACTTAACTGCGCAGCTTCCGGCACTTTACTTTGATCCGTTTGGCTGAGGGAACAACAGTAAGATATCCAAATGCAACAGTGTTATTTCGACACCGTGTCCGTCAGAGGACACTTGAACAGAGCCGATCAGGAGTCAAGTAAAACTGCAAACAATTGCAGATACTAAGAACTTGTTACAAGTGTCATTTTCTCCAATGACTTGGGGCCAAGATGGACTTGGCCTGCAAAGAGGAAAAATACATCACTTAACATTGAGAGAGATGAATGGATCCAAGTCGGACACTTTGATTTTGGCCTGTTGGGGAAAGAATTAAAGTAGTTTGGATTTACTACCTTCGATTGATGCGTCTACTCCTGCAAAGGGGATTCGGCAAATATTGGTACATTGTAAGGGACGTATATATGTTTCCTTTTTATAGTTCAAAGGGTTTAAGAAGCAACAGATGATGGTTTGTTTAATTTTGAACTGATCTGGCAAAGCTTGGTCCACATTATTTGAAGAGGATTTTCATTAATTAATATATAACATTCTAAATATCTCACATCAGTGGTTTTATGAGCTAGCCAAAAATGTTACATGATGTGCCACTTTTTTTAATCAGGCCCATTGATAATTGTATATTCTACAATAAACTTTGTAGCACAACAATAGCCTTTCATTCCACTGTCTGTTAAATCGACCAGGCATCTGTTTGCAATAACTTAAGTCCATTGATATGATTTAAGCAGTAATTATTTAATTGTAAAACAAACCTTATTCTTATTATCACATGATCGAGGGCAGCATTCAAGTTCAATATAATTTGAACGGGTGACATAAAAACAAGTTCCCCTGCAAACCCCTCGTGAGACAAACTGTTCTTCTCGACCCTCTTGAGTCATCTCAAACATTTTCTTTGTCCTGTCAACAGAAGAAAGGCCGGCAAAATATGACTATATATGACAAAGGGAAAGATGAAAGGAGTAGGCACAGTGACAAATAGCACAGCGTTTCTTTTCTCTACTTAGGAAAATGAATGACGTAGAAAGCGAGCTCAACAAGCACTCCTCTTTTTTCAGGGTGGCATCAAACCTGCGTTCACATTTTTTTTTATATTTCCTTCAACGGCAACGGACTGTAAGGGACACAAAATGGAGACGCACGGAAGCTCCAAGAGATGGGCCTGACCTCTTTTTCTGAAGGACTGTGAATGACTGTCAATGACCTACGCTGTGGGCCTGGTCGAGTCTAAATCGAGTCACCAAGGGTTTGCTTTAAAAACGGTTTGCTGTAGAAACGGCTCCCTCGCTGACTGGAGGCCGGTCAGGGGATGGCGGCACACATTGGGCCTTTTGGGGAGAACGTCACAACGACAGACGTCTCAGCAAACCAGCCTGCTCCCAGACTAAACACCAGGCGCGAGGCAACATGAATGCAATTAAGTGCAGACACACACACAAGTTAGGCTCGTGTCTGTCAGAGAGGGTTTCTTCTTGGCAAATGGTAACATCCAACTCCTGTTGCTGAATGTGTCACATTTGGATAAAGGACTGTCTCTGTCTCACATGAACACACACCCTTTGATCTCTTTCTGCCCGAGAGGGACACTGTCTGAGTCTGTATCACAACATCGGTCATGAGTTTAAAGTGTGCAAATGGAAAACTGCGGATACGCCAACTCAACGAACTGGAGTTGGCTGGAAAATGTTCTACAAAAACATCATCTATTGCAAAACTTCCGGGTGTACTGGAACCTCAACAGCCACTACCTCTGCTACACGATCGTAGCTATAATTGCCTCTTATTATAATATTACCAGAATAGCCATAAAAGCCACCTCGATCGTGTCTTCAGGGGCTGAACATTGCGATTATAATGAACCATTTTATCATATTGCAATATAAAAATTGAAATTCACACCGTGGCGTTTAGATTTCCTCATGGTGGCACAAAACACCAAAAAGATATTACAACATGTCGGTGGTTGAAGCCTTTACCACAGCGGGTAAGGGAATACTGGAGCTCCACCACACAAGCTTACAACTTCTCTGTGTGTTCTATTCACGAACACATATGAGAATGTTCGGGGGACACATTTCCCCAAAAGTGCAGACTGACATGTGACCACTGGGCAGTGACTCCTGAAAGCTCCTCCCTCCTCTTTTGTGTGTGTGTGTGAGAGAGAGGGAGACGTCCGTTTGCTCTCCTGCATGGCCTCTAGCTGCCTCTGCCTGCAGACACTTAACATCGCCATCCCACCTGTGGAGATTTCTGAAGAACAACGTCGGCCTCAAAGCCGTGCAGTGATTGGGCTGTGATTACCATGGGGACTTGACTCACTGCATGTCCTCTGCAGGACTTTTGGTCGAGTCCGGCATGAAGAAGTGGACATTTTTTCAAAAGGAAACGAGAGATTTAAGCCCCCTTTCCAGGTGCCTTTCAGGGGTTTACATGATGATTTACCTTGACTGTTTTTTCAAAGATCCTGCCTCCTGATACCAGAGGGAAGAAAAAAATATATCCCGGCTGCTGCGACCTTTGGTGCCAAATATGTGAATAAAAATAAGATTTTATTTTTTCAGGTTTTTGAAGGAGGTCTTGAGCAACTGGCACAGATGCATCAGTCGACAAGCACTTTGATAAAGAGGTAAAGAGGCACTGCCACAATGACATGAAAGTCCAACTGGGTTAAACAACAACCGTCATCTCTGCTTTTCTGTAGCTAAATGCCACTGACAGGAACACAATCCATTGTTGCAACTGATCAGGTGCCAAGCGCCCTCTCCTCGGTGCCCTGCTGCACTAAAGCCCTCTGTGGAGCTGGCACGGCCCGGCATGGTCCAGCACGGCCCGGCATGGCCTGGTGGCTACGTGCCCTGCTTAGTATCTCTGGCCACACAAGCTGTCTCCAAAGTCGGACTTAACTGTCAGCTGCCCGTCTCGTATGCCCGAGTGAAGCACTTGGACGAGGTTAATGGGCGGCAGAATATGTAGTAAAGGCAAACCAGTTGATTTGATGTACATCATCCTCATCTTCCTAATGACCAGGAGGAAACAGTGGAGTTAATTTCATTAGTGTTGTACCAGCTCAAATACAATCTGATATTAAATGACTAAAGGTTGTATTATGTAAATCTTTGTCAGGGGACATGAAGATGGTTTTAAAAATACCATAGCAATGAATTAGTGGCCTTACCATCTTTATAGGCAGGCGTATGTGGTAGATGTTTTAAATCAGGCCAACAATAAAAGAAGCGTACATGGGCATCGAAATTAAACCAAGCTGTGGTATTTGCAGTAAAATGAACAGATAACCAAGAGTGAACTTGCTTTGATTTACTATATGAAACATATGGCCGTTATGTATTCCATCACCATCTACATGTTCAGCCATCTGGCCCAACATACTGTGGTAATTGCAATGACACGTATGTAAAAAGCCGTAGCCTTCGATAAGATGATATTCTAGGATATGCATCACAAAAGAATATACTGAGCTCTCTCATGTTTGATTTACACATGCTAACTGTATGTTCCTACATCACAAAGGTCTGTGACTAAGCATACAGATGGAGCACCACATCCATGTTTACAGCATTTAACTCGAAAGACTACGAATAACGTTTCACCCCGAGCCGTCGATGACATTTGTGGCCCTGAATGCATTTGTCTTCGACCTAAAATCAAAAGAAATTCGCACAGAAACCTGAAGTTGAATGCATCGAAGCACGTACTGGCATGAAGGCAGGTGCACCTGTCTGCAGTGGCAGCCCATTGTGTTGCCTACCAAATGAGCCACGAATCGGCCCGTGTTGCTCTATGTGGACAAATGAATGAAAACAGGTCCGTCTCTTACCGTTCTGCTTTCAGTCATTACTCCCCATCCTCACGTTTCGCAGTCCAGACCTCTGCCGAGCCGTTAATTCCTGTCAGGCTGTCTCTCCCTCTGTCATATTTCTCCGCTGCAGCAGAACAAAGCCACGCCTCCTCCAGCAGCTGCCACGGCGTGACGTCAGCCGGCGAGCACGTTCGGCCCACGCCCCCTTAGAAACGTACTTCCGGGAAGGAGCCGCAAGAGGCCGCTGTGGCGTCACGTAAGCTGCACCTCTTTACCAGTCTGTTGCGTGTGGCTTAACTTATTTATGTTAATGTATTATAGAGAAGAACGTTTTACTGAGTTTACACTAAAATTAAGGCACTGTTGAAACAGAACCATATGTTAAGCTAATAGTGTAGTTTAACACATTTCACATTATGCTTCCGAGAAGTAATATAGTGCTGAAGAAGTGGACTATAAAATCACAACGTCACCCACGAACGCTATGTCCTCATTGCTTTGTTTCCCTTTACCCCAATAAATACTTACACGACTTTACATTCTATTCCTTGCTGAAACGTTACAAAATATACCATTCTCTACATTTACTGGTGAGATAACTCGGACTTTGACAATGGACACACATTTTATGTTGTAATTATATAAATCTAACAGCCAAAAGTATCTACATATTACGATGGCTGTACACGTTTGATGTTGTGCTGATACGCAACGGCAAATCTGTAATTGACGTAGCTTTGCAGGTGACATCAGAACCTGCAAAAACTACGTGCAGTCCGCGCTCATTGTCCCCATCGCTGCTCTCTGCGACCGCACGAGGTATTTCTGTCCTGCAGTCACAGCGCACCTGCTGCACGGACACTGCGCGCCTCTGCACAAACTCCTCCTGACTGACCGCGGGCTTCTTCTCCTTCTCTTCCTTCTTCTTCTCCTTCTTCTCGCTCCCAGCTGAAAGTCCTCGGCGGCGGGGGGTGGTGGAGAGAGAGAGAGAGAGAGAGAGAGAGAGCAGCCATGCGGTCCGTCGCCGCGTTTCTCGTCGTCCTCGGAAGTGTCGGATTGATCGGATGCAAGCCGTCCTCGTCCTGTCCGAGAGGACAGTTCCTGCTGAGGAAGCAGCAGTGTGCCCTCTGCCATCCCACCTGCTCCGAGTGCGACGGGCAGGAGCTGTTCCAATGCACTACCTGTGGAGTGGGTGAGTGAAATGTCCTGCACACCTTCTTGCAACTTGCCGTGCCATCACGGAATCCTTCACACATCCCATTATGAATTCAATATTTTATGTATTTTATTGAAAAACGGGATGTTTTGTATTTTTCCTATCCTGGTTATGCAAAGGACAATACATAAATCACCGCTAGCTAAACAAAGGCTTCATTGAAGTTAGACAATAACCTTCACCTAAAGATTGACTTCCCATGTGATCAGCGAATGACTTGCCATTGGCCACAATTCCTCTGCTTAGTTTTAGGCTTTTTTGTTGAGAGGCTTCACAGATGCCTGAACAGATGCTTTTCAAAGCGGCTCTTTTTAATGATTTACCGAAGCAAAGTAGTTTGAAGGCTTTTGACTTGGAAGAGGAGCGTTCACCTCGGGTTTACCATTTACCCTCGTCAAACAGTCACAGATTGGCTGTAGAACTCTTCGGGGTGGATTATTCCTGTCACAGGGGCGCCTTTTGAAACAGGTAAGACTTGAAGGTGTGATTGTTTCTCTCCCCGGTGTAATCTGATCATGTTAGAATGGGCCCTTTGTTAATCAGAGGCAAAGGAAAAAATATCCCCTTGGGCCCGAAGCATTACTGCCACGGTTCACTGGGCTTAACCTGAAAAACCTTCAAGTCTTGCTTTCTCTTTTCCCCGCACATTACCCTCTATTTTAATACACATAAACATTTTCACAATGATGCATCGCATCAGTAGTTATCACTTGTACACACCCAGCCGGTATATATCGGTGAGATGTTCTCTCTGAACCAACTCTGAAAGCCAAAAGACTCCAGTGTTCCCTCGTGCTCTGTTGCACGTTGCCACATAGAAGTCCACATGTCTCTCCGCACGCTGAGGTCGTCTCTCCGGGAAGGTGGAAGGGTGAGAAAGGTAGCGGCAGTAGCAGCCTCTGGCCGCTTTCCCGCCCCGTCAAGTGCAGCAACGAGCAGACGAGACGATGCTGAAGCTTAGATGCTTCCAGGCTGCAGGTGGGTGGCAGAGAATTGGTCAACAGCAGACTGTGCCTCTGTCTCCGCTCACAGCTCCGATCCCGACATCATCAGTCTCGTATAAGTCATACGAAACTGTGATCTGTCATTTGTAAGCCGAGAGCCGCCCCGCGCCGCGGCCGTCGGTTCATGGCGTTGAAATCCATTTGTTCAGCGACTATATTGGGTTTTAGATTAAGGCGACATAGTTCAGGTGCTGTAGACCCCACGAACTTCAACACAGTCAGTAGCGCGTCTTTTTATCGCTCTTTCTCTCCCTGCGATGCTCAGGCCTATTTGGCTCTACGTCTGCATTCATCATGACGAGCTCACTGATTTCCACTTTTAGAAGAGAGCAGATTTTTGGGGGGGCCGTTTCTCGGCAGG
This sequence comes from Gasterosteus aculeatus, assembly GCF_964276395.1. Lineage (NCBI taxonomy): Eukaryota > Metazoa > Chordata > Actinopteri > Perciformes > Gasterosteidae > Gasterosteus > Gasterosteus aculeatus. The sequence continues at coordinate 13,265,046 of NC_135698.1, forward strand.
AGCTCCATATGGCCGATGGCACCAGCGTCAGATGAGAAAATACAGTAAGCTTTACTTTAACAAATCGCCTGTGTCCTCCTCCTACTCTCCCTCCCCAGATGAAGATGGACAGGAGCGTTTCCTTCAGCAAGGTCGCTGTCGGACGCACTGCCCCCGGGGGTTCTATCCTGACAGAGGTCACTATGCATGTCTGCCCTGCATGGCCAATTGTGAACTCTGCACAGATGGCAGCATGTGCGCCAAATGTCGGGAACACTACAAACTCCAAAATGGAGTGTGCCAAACTGCGTCCTGTGCCGTAGGTAAATGTAAAGCGCAGTGTCTGTGTCGCCTGTGGCTCAAGGGAAAGTGATTCGGTGTCTTCATGCTGGACGTCTGCGTTTCAGGGCAGGTGCAGGACCCGGATACGGGGGAGTGCATCGACTGTGAGATGGGCTGCAAGACTTGCTCCACAGGCAAGTGACACAATCGTGCTATTTGAGCACCACACTAGTCACTTCTTAATGTAAGGTTGATTGGCTATGTATTTTTGTAATTATGGTTATAATAGTAGTGCACAAAGCAGGATGCTTTTCGCTATGAGTTCCAATAATCCCCTTTTGTTTGTTTTTGCACAGAGGACCCTGAGATCTGCAACAGCTGTGCAGAGGGTTACTTTCTGTGAGTATTATGTTTTGGGGGGGTTGTCTGTACATGTGTACATACCAGGTGGCACCCTACAGGTTTTATAACTGAGGTCAACGCGGAAGTCCCATAAAATTGCCTTATTTCTAAATGACAGCGGCGAGCAACTCCTTTGGTTGAAAAGATGTAGAAGTCTATGAGAAAATGATCTTACTTCTTAATGATCTACTACTTGAGTAAACACGGGTTCATTGTCTCAATCAAGTCTTCATCATCAGAAAAATTTGGTAAAATTCTGGTCATCTTAATAAATAAATAAATAAATAAAATTCACAGATTTCATTTCATGAAAATGTTTGCATAATGTTTGGTTGCCTAAAAATGTCTTATTCAGCGTCCGGTTGTACTCTGCTCAAACATCTTGTGTCTCTTTTGGTTGTACTAAATAAAGATTGGCCCGCTATGGTCAATCTGACACAAATGATTAACAGCGTAAGATTTGGTTGGCAAAGGTCACTGTGACCTCACTAAACATGTTTTGGCCATCATTCAATTAATCGAAAGCTAAATAATTCTTCTAAAATTCTGACAAGCAAGTATGCAAGACGACTTGTTGGCTGTTATTCCAACTAACTACATGAGCTCGGGATCTTTTTAAATTTTTACCATATAGAATGAATCAATTTGCTGTTTTTCACCTTTCAATAAATCCAGTAAATGTTTCTAAACGCCACAAGAATCTACATATCATCCGTATATCTGTTTACACCACAGTATCACCTGGAGGTAGGACAGACCTTCGATTGTTACTTCTCCCCCATGTTGAGGCCTCCTGGCGTTGTGTTGGTCGGGTTACCTTCCATCCGGAGCAATACACTGTTACCTGAGCCTCGGTTTGAGCACAGAAGAGCAGTTGGCTTCACAGACATACTGGACCGTGTGTTTTTATGTTGTGTTTGTGAAGAAGAGGAGTAGAGAAGAGAACAAGTAGAAGTGGAAAGCGTAGCCCGGCTGGATTACACCTTGACCTCACTGGCCGCTGTGAGTCCCAGAGAAAGAGGGGTCAAGGAAAGCGCTCCGCTTCACTGCCTTTTCGGCTGTGAATTGAATTGTGTAACTTTTACTTTAACAGCCATGGTTAAAGGCCATCTCATTTCTGTGGGAGCGGTGTTTATTACATCTACCATGTGAGGCAAACGGCAATAAAAGAAACCCAGTAGAGCATGGGGGGGGGGCGCGATCATCAGCTGCAGGAACAGCATGATAGATTGTGACAGCTTCAAGCCCTTAAAGAAATTCCACCACTGAGGTTTTGCTGGTAGTAATGAAAAATGTTTAAACCAGACAGCTTTGGCACAACTATCAATCTGTGGAGCCAATGTTATTCTCTACTGAAGAGACTCAATGAATGATGGATGTTTGGTATTTTTTGGCATTTATCTTCATCTCCATGGAATACGATTTAGGGATTACATAGAGCACATTCTCACTCACTGATTCAAGAAGTAAAAACCAGAAACAATAGTTCCTTTGGAAATGCTGATGTGCTCTCCTGGTATGGAAAGTCTAATATTTGCACAGAGGGATTCTTAAACATCCCGCAGGTTACGGCCATTGGGTGGAAGTTGATGGATGTGGTGTGGCGCCTCTAGCTGTTCCTCCCTAAACAACCACCGCATCTCACCACCAAATCCATGGCAACGCAGCCGGAACTGCGCACAACGTGTTGTATACGTTATCGGCTGCTGTTTAGTTTCATTTACAGTGTTACGTCTCTAAATTAGGAGTCACTCTTGTTTAAATGTTTTATGTGTGACATTTTTGCAGCTCAATATCTCGGCTTCTTGAGGCTGAATCTTTTTTTGGGAGCGCTGTCTCTTGTTTTATAGCTCAATTCAGCCCCAAAGGACTAATAGGACAGGTTAATGAGAGAAATCTCCCCATGCCTCTGGGCTACAAATAAAATACCAATTAACTTGTTCCCTAAAGAAGAGACAAAGCAGCCTACATTATGTTTTGCTGTCTGTTTGCTGTCCTTACTGATGTTTGGCTGAGTCCAACCTTTTGGGTTAAGGGCCGCATTGAAGTCACAACAATGGACCTGCAGGTGTGCTGTGGACTGACGCAGTGCAGGATTTGCTGTTGCGAGCGGCGTGTTTTGTCTTCTTCCTGGTTTCGGTTGATGTCGCCTCAGACTCATCCATGCGGGCGAACGAAATCCTTCTCCATTCACTGAGGGGCTTTGAAAGTTCAAATTAAATCAAAATAGTTTTCATCGGGTCTTTTGATATTTCAGTGGCTTTGTCCTGCATGTTTGCTTTGGAGCTTGTTTTTGTGGCGGCTGGTTTGACCGATTTCACCCACACCCTGAGTTTCAGATATACGGCTTGTTTGTTGTTGTGGATTAACAATACACAAGTTGGGATGGTTTGATTTCAACTTTTTCTTTTGCAGTTTCAGACACCAGTGTCGCCGGCATTGCCCCCAGAGCACCTACGAAGACTGGGGCAGGGGTCTGTGTCTGCCGTGTCCTGCACCGTGCACAGACTGCAGGGGCAACGCGCGCTGTCTGGCCTGCCAGCCCGGTTACTTCCTCAACGGTACCGCTATCAAAGAATGACCAATCCTGTGTATATTTTACTCGTAAAGTCGGATTCAGGTGACCTGCTTGTCCTTCACAGTACTAGTAGAGTTTGGGTCTGATAAATCCCTGGCTATGTGAGAGCGATCGATCATTCTTCCTCACGAGCAACGACGGCAATCTTGAGCCTTCATTTGAATTGCAAATGAGGCCCGCGTCAGCAAATCAGCAACATGAGATATGCAAATCAGCGGTTTATGCAAACAAGGAGTTATGATTGTGTTTCTAGATTGTCTTCCCCGCGGGCATCTAAAAAAACAATTACTTTGAGATTGTAAGTAAAGCCTGTAGCCATTTGATAAAAGAATAGCGAGCATTCAATGTGATTTTAATGTACATATTTGTGGTTGTACATTGTGTTTAATTTGAAAAAAGGTCAGTTTATTCGTTCCCCTTTAGTCACAACGTCTAATTTGAGAAATTGTTTTTGTGAGATTATGGTGGCTGGGCGTGCGGATGGAAATTGGAGAGCGAGATCCTGAGAGAGCAGAAAATGAAGAGATGAGCTCTTCTAATGAGATTTTATTCTGAGACCACATCAGGGCCACATTGATAGTTTTTATTCTGAATGAAAATAGATGCGGATATGAATTCTGAACGTTGTGTTTTTATTATTTTTGGAATGTTTTTTTGGGGGGGGGCTTCCCTCCTGCTGTTACTGTATCACATTCCGCCTGCATTAGAGCAGCACTCTCTTCAAAACGTCTCTCACTAAATATCGGTTCAAATAGATCTTTTGAAGATGACTATTTTCTGATACAGATTGAGGGCTGTGCCAGAAAAACACTAACTTCTTCTCTGCTTCCTGGCCGGTCAGGAGGAGACTGTTTAAAACAGTGCCCGCAGCAGACCTTCAGTGACTCCAGTGGCTGGCTCTGCCAGTCCTGCCACACCTCCTGCCAGACATGCCACGGCCCTCGGGCGACCAACTGCGACCTGTGCCTCGGTGGGAACCCTCCTGTGCACGGCCAGTGCCCTCCGGTCAACTGCCCGCTGGGACAGTACTATGACAGTAAGAGGAACAACCAACTGCTAATGGGATTAAAGCAAATTGATCAGGTGACAGGGGAGCCAGAGATTGAACCGAATGGCATGATGCTTGACTAGTTGATTCCTGCATGGAAATAATAGTTTGTCTCCTATTAGAGGCTAGAATGGTGTTCCAGGAATGGGGTGGGATTCAGTGTGTGGCTCAAGGACGCGTTAGCGTCGTGGATTCTTGCCGCTGAGGCGGTAGCTTGGACCCCTGCTGGAGGACCTAAAGGCTGAAGGACGCTCACTGTGTCACACTGGCTCACCCGCACTACCTCACCTCTCATTCTAAAGCCATTTTAGTGTAGTGTGTTTCAAAAAGCTTCTCTGCCTCAAGCACACGGCTCTTCAACTGCTTCCCCCGTGGCGTCTGGCTCGACAGAATTAGAATATCACACTCGGTTGTTGACAGCCATACGGGGTAACCGGGCAGATCGGTTAGTTATTAAAAAATATTTTTTGATATATTTTGGTAATATCACAGCAATTTTTACATTCCAGTTATAGCTGATATACAGATATTATTAAAAAGCTTAGTTAATCCCACTTGAAACCCTTATGCCCCTTATGGGGTCGTCATGGCGCAGGGGTTAGAGAAGGTGTGCTGGGAAGCACAAGGTTGGTGGTTTGATTCCAGGCTGCCCCATGTTCCATGTCGAAGTGTCCCTGAGCAAGACACCAAACCCCTAATTGCTCCCCGGGCAAAAATGTGAAAAAGCCATGGGTTTAAAGTGTAATGTAAGTCGCTTTGGATAAAAGCGTCTGCTAAATGACATGTAATGTAATGTAATGTTATGCCTACTCCCAAGCATATAGAGTAGGAATTGTATGTACGTGGACATGAACGGTTCTCTACAATAATGGATCATTTCGTGGCTTCCCTGTTGTGAATGACCGGTAATATTATACAGGTTTCACCTACCCGAACCGCGTCCATCATTTGTGCCTCAATATTATTGAAATTCATTACTATGCTTCCCTCTAGTGGTAGAGGTGGGTAAAGCAGAGAATTGTGCAGTTCCAGTGCTTGCGTGCTCAGGTTGAGGCACTTGTCTGTTTTCTGTCAAATGAAATGTGATGTCATGTTATTGTGACATATGGTCACTGTGTGTATTGCTTTGTTTTTAGGGAAATATAGTGAATGTCTCGCTTGTGATGGATCCTGTAAAAGCTGTTTTGGCCCACAAGCGCTGGATTGTTCTTCTTGTTTCAAAGGTACAAGTATTTACCGTCTTCATGTCTGACTGTGAATTGAAAAATCAGCTCCAGCTCCTTTTGTGCATTGCGTGCGTGCATTTGTGTGTCACAGGATATTTCTTGGATCAGGACAGTTCTTGTGTCACGCAATGTCCATCCGGCTCCTACGCAAACGCCGCCACTCAGCTGTGTGAGGACTGCTCGCCGAGCTGCGAGGCCTGCCTGGACACCAGTGATAACTGCGTCAGCTGTGCTAAAGGCAGCTATAAACTCTTTCTCCACCAGGGGAGGTGCTGGTCAAATTGCCCAGAGTAAGTTGGATAAGCTAAGCAGCCAAATGAAGAGACCCTTTGTGTGGATGCTCTTTGTGCGTTTAACAAGCCTGCCGACTCATTTCAGAGGCTTCTTTGAGACCGCAGAGGAGTCGTGTGAAGCCTGTGACAGCTCCTGTTTGTCATGTGACGGGATCAAGTCCCAGTGTCTGTCCTGTGCTGATGGCCACTACTTGGAGAGTGGTGTGTGTGGACTCAACTGTTCACTGCAGACATACCCTGCAGACGATGGTACCTGCCGACGCTGTTCTCCCCACTGTGACGTCTGCTCCGACGAGACGACCTGTTTCAGTGAGTCATCGGCCGAGTGGGCAGCTTTTTAATTCTGAGTGGATTCCATTTTTAAATGAATTGTAAGACTTTGCATCACACCCGGAAATCTTATATCACACCTCTTTTAATATCATTTCAGAATGCAGCTTCCTTTACCTGATTCTGAACGGTGTGTGTAAGGCAAGCTGTCCCCCGGGGTACTATGAGGACATGGATGAGGGCCGCTGTGGCCAGTGCCACCCGACATGTGGCAGCTGTTCGGGGCCCCTGGCAGATGACTGCGACACCTGCTTGACATTTAGCCCCAAACTTTATAAGGGAACATGCTCCAAAGACTGCCCCACTGGTACCTACTATGAAACGGAAGCACTGGAATGTCAAGGTAAGCTTCTCGATAGGACCTGGATTTATTACATTTGCACACATTGCAAAACCAAAATCTCTTACTGAAGTAATAGGAAAAAGAAATCAATCACTAAAAAAAAAATGGCTGTGGAGCAATAAACGCCATAAGGCCAACTAAGGAATTTAGAACGAGGTTCGGGACAGACAAAACTATGACGTGGACTTGATACTACCATGAAGAGGGTGTGCAAGACGAAAGGACATGACCCACTGGCACAGGACAGGGGGAGACGCAGACTATAAGCACACATGAGGGAAGTGTGGGAGCAGGTGGACACAATCAGGAAGCAGGGAAGACCATCAGACTGGTGACTCATGAGGAAGGGCAAGGAACCTGAAACGAGAAGGGAGTTAATTTCCCCCCCAAAAAACAAGTCACAAACCCAACATGGAGACAGGACAAAAACCCAACTTGACATATAGGTGTGACCATAAAATATGTCAAATGCAAAAGCGTTTCTGTGATAATAATTAATAAGCACATTTCTTTCAAGTCCACTTGGATACAAGGAGGACCTAAAAAGATTTGTTGGTGGTCAAAGATCAAGCTCACTGACCTGAATATTTTAACTATAATAAAAAAACTAATGGAATAAGATAAAATTGTTTAGCAATGACATTTTGGACGTAGACCCCAAACTAATTCTATTAATGACATACTCTACAAGCTTTTTATGATTTACTGTACATTTCTTTAGTATACTAGGCCAATGGTTCTTTTAATGACATCCTTAAATATACATTTTTTATATAATATATTGACGCGAAGCAAAATCCGCTTTAAGAGATCATTTACCTTCTTGTGGGCATCACGGCCCTTTTCGCAAACACGGTCGCGCGACGTTCACCTGACACAGCCTTGTTTGTTCCACCGTGTGCAGAGTGCCACCAGACCTGTATGAGCTGCTCCGGCCCAGACGCCAACCAGTGCACCCAGTGCGAGAAGGGCCTTGTGCTGGATCCAAACACGTTGTTATGTGGCGTGACAGGTGACACCGACTGCCCACAAAGGACCTACCTACACGACGACCGCTTCACCTGCATGCGTTGCCATCAGCACTGTTACTCCTGTGAAGGGCCCGGCAATGACGAGTGCCAGACCTGTGCCGTCCCCAGATACCTCCATAGTGAGCATGTTCCCACCACTTCTCACTGCATACTCGAGCGGGTTTGGGGTTGAAGATGAACGGAAATCAGCAGAGGAAAACTGGCCCATAACGATGGCTCTCCTGAGATTGTTTAACAGTTTAAGTTTGCGGTGAAATGATAGATTGGGTGTGGAACTTTGGGTTTATTTTGCAGACAGCACTTGTGTGAGCGAGTGTCCAGCTGGCACCTACGACTCGGAGCAGGATGCCGACGGAGCCGAGCTCGGCCTCTGTGTGCCTTGTGATCACGCCTGTTCCACCTGCTCGGGGGCATCCCCCAAAGATTGCCTCACTTGCTCTCCCGGATACTTGCTTCATCTCCTTCAACTCTGTGTCACACATTGTCCCACACGGTACGACATTAAAGCCTCCCTTTTATTTACCTTGCGATTAAACAAAATGGGCTGTTGATCTTCTCCCCACCCTTATCCACTGATCCAACCAAATAAAAGAACACGTGTGGTTTGCTTGATGCTCCGTTTCTATGCAAATTCCTCTACTCTATTGCTACAGGTATTACAGAGCGGGCTCCCACTGTGAGAAATGTGACCCGTCCTGTGACCAGTGTACAGGACCAGGTCCTGAGTCCTGCCTGGCCTGTTCACCTCCTCTTCTGGAGCTGCACGGCACCAAGCTGTGCGTTGAGCGCTGCCCACACCGCTTCTATCAATTCAATGAGTTCTGCTATCAATGCCACACCAGTTGTCAGACCTGCACAGGTACTGACGATAAATCTCATAAATATATTTCTGTTCCCTCCACCTAATGTCAATATTGAACATTTGCCGTTCCCGTATCCTCCATATGTATGTGTGTGTGCAGAGGCCTCGCCCCGGGCGTGTGTTGCGTGCGACCGGGGAAGCACTTTAAAGGACCGAGTCTGCTACCCACACTGTGAGGAGGGCCGATACTTTTCGGAAAAGGTATAATTATTATATGCATAATATTTGACGGCTAGAGAGAAAAACTGTTTTTGTCCTATTTATATTGAACCCTAAGTGCAAAGCAATCACACACATTTCTCAATAAATTAGTGCACTGCTACATCGCAAGAGTCGATGTGCTTTTGTTGTATCTATAAATGAAATAAGTCCTTTTATACACATTGAGACATGATAATTAATCACATCATTAAATATGAGACATCAGCTTCTCTCTATGTATCTGGCCGACAAAGATTCAGAAGTTCTGATGTATTTAAAAATTCTTATTTTTTATCATGAGGAGCATCTCCGGGCAGATAATACAACCCAGAAATCAATAAAAGGCAAAATGGCGTTTTCACTCTGTTCCAAGCTGTCCCATTACTGATCAAATGTCTACAGCCGACTTTCTTAAATTACCCGTCTACATAAAGTATTTACAGTTTGAATTTGTACCATTTGTAGGAAACCTGTGAGCCATGCGACGGCTCCTGTAGACATTGCAGCGGCCCCGGACCTGACCAGTGTCTGACCTGTCACCGGGATTCTGCTCTCCATGCTGTGGAGAGCCGCTGCGCCCGCTGCTGCCGGGCTGCAGGGAATGAAACAGATTGCTGTGTTTGTGACAGCAGCTCAGGTAGGAACCCTCGCTCATCACCACAAACACCCTCGGTGTTATTTGACCGTCTACTAAAGGCAGTTTTTTTTTTTGTTTTTTTGTCCTAGCTCTGTGTGTGGAGGCCCCCCGCCCCAAGCCAGGGGAGGACCAGGTAACAGACCTGAATATGTCCTCTCGAGCTCTGGAGCACACCTCTGCCGGCCTCCCCGTCGCCCTGCTGCTGGCGCTGGCGTTGGCTCTGGCCGTGTTCGCCTTGGTCAAGGCCCATGCCAGGAAGAAGCTCTGCTGGGGCCAAAGCTACGAGAGGCTGAGTGGCAGCAGCAGCATGAATATGCCCCATGGTGTTCCCGAGCCGGACAGCGGGGACGAGGTGGACGTGGTGTACACCAGCAGAGGTGGATCGGTCTATCGACGTTACAGCTTTATCCACGAGCAGGACACCGACGCAGACCCACGCGTCGGCGAGAGCACTCGTCTCAATCAAGCTTAGGTGCACACGTAGAGATCACAAGAAGAGGAATGTCTGTTTTTCCTTTGGTACATTACTTTATGAGCTATTGGGTTTATTCTACTCTCTACTGTACCTCCTGTAATGCACATTCAAAGTAGAAACATTTGTGGGTTAACAGTGAAAACAAAATACATACATAGCAGTCAAAGGGTTGGGCACATTTTGTCATTCAATTCAATGACTGGCACTGTATGTGTAAATGTATTGAAATGATAAATAGATCAGTACATCCGACACTCCCTCCAGCTGAAAGTCTATCTACCACTCCATCACTCTGTGTGGAGGTCTGAAAGCACTTCTAGATAGTCGTTTTTTAAAAGGGAACACAAACCAATCTGAGCTCAGCCCCTTTAGCAAATAAAGGTTTTGCGATCATCTTATACCGAACAGCCGGACCCTCAGGGAAGGGGGGGGGGGGGGGGGGAACTACACACAAGCACACTCAAAATACACTCTGTGACTCAGACTCCTGAAACTCATTATGTATCTTTATGGCTAAAGGTGACAAAAGTGTCTAAGTTACTATGGTCACAGTTGTATTTGTAAGTTGTGAAAAACGTTGTGCTTTCAACTGTCTCACATCTGAACAACAGTTTCTTAATGATTGAAGAATGCTTCTAATTGTTTGATTTACAATTAGTTATAGTCAATATGAATTACAGGAACTTAAACAAAATAAATCAATAGGTTCTGTTTCTAAGACATTTTAGGTGTGTATGACTTTTCCTTTTTCACTTGATATTAAAGTGTTTTTGTTAAACAGTACAATTCTCATGTAGAAATCTGAATGATTTGTATTAAAATGAAATAAAAATAGTTTCTACTCGATGTCGCCGGTGCACCTTGAAAACTGGCCACATTATGATATATTTAAAATGTTCAGTATTATAAAATGATGAAGATATTTAGGGTGAGTAAAAGCAACAGATGCAGGTTATGGCATTTTTAAGTGTCTTAATCTGTTTTTACAGCTACAATTAATAACTTTGATATACAGGGCATCTGGAAAGTATTCAAAGTGTTTCACTCCTCCTCCAGAATGGATTAAATTAATTTCTTAGACCTACACACAAAATAGACATAAAAAATAAATAAAACAGGTACGTAAGTATTTACAGCCTTTTCTCAGCATTTTGTCGAAGCACCTTTGGGTTAAAAAGCCTTGAGTCTTTTTTGGAGTATGATGCTACGAGCATGGCACACCTGTTAGTTGTTTTCAGGTTTTTTCATCAAGGATGTTTGTGTTCATTGGTGCATTCATCTTTGGATCCGGACTCGTCATCCTGTTCCTCCCGCGGAGAAACCTCCCCGCAGCATGATGCTCTTGGTGGGGTGATGAGCGGTGCCTGGTTCCCTGCAGAGATGGTTGTCCAGAGTGGCCTTTGGTTTCTGGGTGCACCTGCCTAACAAAGGCTCTTCTCACCTGTTTTTCACAAGTGAAATGTGTGTAAAACTTAACTTAATCCATTTTGGAATCAAGCAGTAACATAACAAAATGTGGAAAAAGTGAAACAATGTGAATAGTCTCCAGATGCAGAGTAAAGTTCAGCAAACCAGTGCCTTATTATCAGTTATCCATTACTAGAATCTCCAGGCATTAAACACTAACATCTGTTAGATCATATAGATGAATGACTTATAACCAATAAGTCATTCATTCATTTTGACAAATGATTGGATAGTATAGTCAACAAGTTCCTTCCCGTCTTAGCTTGACACGCCTAGTGAGAGGGCGGTATGAGCGTGTGTTCATGACAACTACCCTCACACTGAAGACAAAGTTACCGTGTGGTTATCTCAAGGACATGGCGTTTGCGAGGTCGTTGAAAACCCGGATGTTGAGGACCTCCTCACTAATTGTCATCGGTATTTTACTTTCTTTCGTCCTTTGGGAAACTACCTTAAACAGGCAGTCATCGCCTGACCTCAAAATACCACAGGAGTTCTCTGTAGACCTGCCTGGCTGCTTGGCTATTATCAGTGGAGACACAGAAGGCAAGAGAGGAGAACTAGAAGTCCTCCTGGCGTCCAGGAAAAGAAGAAGTATATTATCTGAGGACTTCTACCTCAATGTGACAAAGGACTGTCCAGCTTACATTGAAAAGAGAGGTTTCATTACAGCACCGCTCAGTGAGGAGGAAGATCATTTTCCCATCGCCTACTCCATGGTGATCCATGAGAAGATTGAGATGTTTGAGCGACTCCTTCGAGCTGTTTACACTCCTCAGAACATCTACTGTGTGCATGTGGACCAGAAATCCTCTAAAGGATTCCAAAAGGCTGTGGAGGCAATTATTTCCTGCTTTCCTAACGTGTTTGTAGCCAGTACATTAGAAAGCGTGGTCTATGCCTCCTGGTCCAGAGTGCAGGCAGATTTGAACTGCATGAAGGATCTGCTGAATTCACGGATCCAGTGGAAATACTTGCTGAACACCTGTGGGACCGACTTCCCCATCAAAAGCAACGCAGAAATGGTTCAGACGCTGAAGGCCCTCAACGGGAGGAACAGCATGGAGTCGGAGGTGACCAACGACTACAAGAAAGGCCGTTGGCTGTATCATTACAACGTGACTAATACTGTGGTCAAGACCGATGTGAAGAAGAGTCCCCCGCCCATCAGCAGCCCGATGTTCACAGGAAACGCTTACTTTGTGGTCAGCAGAGCCTTTGTGGAACATGTGCTGCAGGACAGAGAGGTTCAGCAACTTCTGGAGTGGGAGAGGGACACATACAGCCCTGATGAGCACTTGTGGGCCACTCTGCAGCGAATGCCCTCTGTGCCCGGATCAGTGCCCGCCAACATCAAGTACGATGTCTCAGACATGCAAGCCCTCGCTCGAGCGGTGAAGTGGAGCTATCTAGAAGGAGATGTAAAAAAAGGAGCCCCGTACCCCCCCTGCATGGGTGCACACAGACGAGCGGTCTGTGTGTACGGAGCTGGTGACCTGCCCTGGCTCCTGAGACAATATCAACTCTTTGCAAATAAGTTTGATCCTGATGTTGATGATATTGCTATTAGATGCATTGAGTCAGTTCTGCGTTTGAAGGCTTTAGGCCATGACCAACTGTAAACATGGATATGAAAACATTTTGTATATATTAATATGAAGATACTATGATGCGATCGTCTAGAACAGGAGTATAAAACTAAAATGTTCAGAGGTACAGTTGGAGAAATGTTCTAGAAGCAAAGGTCCAGAAGATCATAATGTGACTATTCAGTTTGATTATAGAGTTGTTTCAACATCTGTACGTAATCAATAGACAACTGATTAAAAAACTCTTTGAAAAGAAGATCATATATGTATGACTGTAAATATAAATAACCACATTAAAAAATAGGGCTGCATTTCAAAATAAGAGAAAATGAATGAAATGTGAAAATTGTAGATGTTCAAATAAAGTGCTTCAAGAAAAGCTTAAATTTCCCCTTTCCTGTTTCACATTTGGACTCGAGAGTCTCATCAAATATATAATAATACATCTAAACAAAAAGTTTTATAGAATCAATATCAATATATCAATATGTATGTATACTAATATATATATATATATATATTGTAAGTCGCTTTGGATAATATATATTTATTATATGATAGTCATGATATTTATATTGTATATTTTCAATAGTTACAATATGGTAGGTATTCATTAATACACTGACTTGTTTGAATACGATGTCCTTATTATGTTAAACTGTTGGTTGGAAGAAATGTTAAATATTTAACGTTAACTGCGAAGTAAAAATTTGTGTTTGATACCTTTTTTTGCATTGAATCATGGGATGTTGACTGAAACTGATTGGGTGGCCCTACCACCTATTGTGCCTCGTAATAGCGTTTCACATCGGCACGTTAATTAAGTGGTATGGGTTCTAAGTACATGAGACAGACTGGTTTAGTGCTCAAGTGGGAAGTATGAACAGAAACGAGTGCGCCCATTCTGGATCAAATGCTCAACTTTTGCTGCCCACTTTACTCTTTTTGGTGAACGACATTAGTTCCTTATTTTTCTCACCCGTCACTTTCGCTCGTTTTCTCCGTTTTTTTTTCAAATTTTGCTATATTTTTCTTCCTACCGTCTTTTTATTTGAAATTTGCTGCAATCTCTCTATTTTGTGCACTGTTGATTATCCTGCATGCAGAAACTCGATTGGTCGAGTAGTATCACGTGGGGTGGCTTAACTCGAATGCAATTGGTCTGTGCTTTAAACCATTACCGTAAAGACTACCAAAGCTGCGCAGGTTGAAAGGTGCCGCGTCGGGTTTCTGTTTTAGCTTCAGGTCCGGATGGGACGGCCTCTGGCTCCGGGCCGCGGTCCGCCAGTTAGTGACCTCTGATAGTATATGTTTTTTATTATTGTCAAAATATGTTATGGATCTTCCTAATAAGAATCAGTCACTTACTGTATTTTGTGTGCCATCTAGTGGACGGTCAGTGGAAGAAATGTTTAAAGCAAAACACAAAATAAAATACATAACTTAATACTTGAAATAATTATTTACATCTTTTAAGATGTACTTAGTTTTTGGCCACTATACAAACTCTACCTCGACTAAAAGACTAACAAATTGTGGCACTTAAATTGTACTTCTGACGCCACTTATCGAGAGCAAATTGTAAATTGGCTTATTTGAGGAAATTGCACTTTCTTGTTTCTTGCTCTTCTGAGTTTGATTCCCTATAGTTGAATGCACTTATTGTAAGTCGCATTGGATCGTCAGCTAAATGACATGTGATGTAATACAAATGATATCTCTTGTTACTAAACAACACAAAAACATGTTACTAAATGGAATGAAAATATGTGGATGAATGAGTTTACTTGAAAAAAAATGTTAAACTAAGTCTTCAGGTTCAGATCAATGGTCTGGTAGAACGTCTGAATAAGACTCTGAAGTCCACGATCCGTAAATTTATTAGCGAAGATGAACGTAATTGGGATAACTGCTTGATCCTCTGTTGTTTGCAGTGCAGAAAGTTCCCCAGGCCTCCACAGGGTTTTCTCCCTTTGAACTTTCGTTTGGCAGGACACCGCAGGGGGTGCTGGACCAAATTAAAGAAAACTTGGAGGAAGGTCCGAGCCCCTGCAAAAATGAGATCCAGTACGTCCTGGACCTGAGAGCAAAGCTCCACACACTGGATAGGATGTCACGTGAGAATTTGCTCCAGGAACGGCAACAACGGCTGTACGACAGAGGAGCCCGGCCGCGATAAATCACACCGGGAGAAAAGGTACTTGTATTGCTCCCTTCATCCAGCTCTAAACTTCTCGCCAAGTGACAAGGGTCCTTTGTGGTCACACGGCGTGTTGGGGAATGATGTGTCACATTTTGATGCCTACCCAATGCCCAGGGTGGACGAACTCCTGGACCGACTGGGCACTGCATCTTTCTTTACGACCCTGGATTTAACCAAGGGCTACTGGCCGCTTCCTCTGTCACCAGAGTCCAAGGAAAAAACGTCTTTCTCCCCTCCGTTTGGTTTATACCAATTGACCACGTTTCCCATCGGCTTGTTCAGTGCCCCAGCCACATTTCAACGCCTCATGTACCGGGTGCTGCGTCCGCACGCTGCGTATGCTGCCCCCTACCTGGATGATGTCATCATTCACAGCACCACCTGGGCGGAGCATGTGCAGCTGGTGGGCGCGGTGCTGGAGTCTCTGAGGCGGGCTGGGCTCACCAACAATCCAGGGAAGTGGCCATCCGGTGGGTGGTCGACTCCCTGCGCTACTACTTCCTGGGGGGCTCATTCACCCTCTGTTCGGCCCACACCCCTCTGCAATGGCTCCACCGCATGAACGATACCAACGCCAGGATCACTCGGTGGTATCTGGCTTTGCAGCCTTTTAATTTCAGGGTGATCCATAGACCGGGGGCGCAGATGACCGTGGCCAACTTCCTGGCTCCCCGGCCTACGTCGGGCGGTGGGGGTCTGTGGTGGTGGGGCGGGGTTAGCCCAGCTGCAGAAGGGGAACGTAGTGAGTGGGTGGTTCAGGGAACGGTGCCGGGATGAGGTCCAATCTGCCTCAGCTGAGTTTAATTGTGTGTGTGTGTGTGTGTGTGTGTGGGGGGGGGGGCGTGTCTCCCTCCCCAATAAAGGGCAGTAGGGACTGAGAAACGGGAGAAGGAGGGATGAAGGGTGACCGGCGAGAACGATACATGCAAGAGTGCTCAATAAAAATTGTTAAACTAAAAAATCTGTGTCGCTGCTTTCTACGTCCGAGACTCACGGGGTAACACAGGACACGTTACAAGCAACATCCTATTAACTCAATTGTTGGATATAGGTGTTGGAAAAACTGCAATAGTGTTTCACCTTAGTAAGTAATACTTAGACGACAGAAAGTCTGTGCTCTTTCACATAGAGGCACTAACAGGGAACAAAGATGATAGTCAACCTGACGTGATTTACTTGCAAAACTGGACAGGTTTTTCCTTCATTACGGGTAAGAAAGCTTTATAACTGATGACACACTGATACCCCCCCCTTTAGTATTGTTGTTGGTGTTGAATAAATTTTCTAACAAAAGTATGCAAGTTTTGTTCCCGTCTAAAGTTAATATATATATATATATATGTATATATGTGTATATATGTATACATATATATATATATGTATATATATATGTATATATATATGTATGTATATATATAAATATATGTATATATATATATGTGTATGTGTATATATATATATATATATATAAATATATGTATATATATGTGTATGTATATATATATATATGTGTGTATATATATGTATATGTATGTATAAATATATGTATGTATATATGTATATATATATGTATATATATATGTATATATATATGTGTATATATATATATATATGTGTATATATATGTATGTATATATATGTATATATATATATGTGTATATATATATATATATGTGTATATATATGTATGTATATATATGTATATATATATATGTGTATATATATATATATATATATATGTCGGGCGGAGTTCTCTGTAGACCTGCCTGGCTGCTTGGCTATTCTCAGTGGAGACATAGAAGGCAGGAGAGGAGAACTAGAAGTCCTCCTGGCGTCCATGAAAAGAAACTTGGAAAATACCTATTAATATGTGTAAATTAAGATAATGCGCAAAATATATGCTTTTCCTGTGCGTCCTCTCCGCATGTCTCAGGGCTCGGGCACGGTCCCAAAGCAGCGGGTCTAAGACGCAGTTACTGATAATCACTGATAAAAGTTAATGAGTGACATACAATTTCAGAGTACTTTTAGCATGTTTATCTTCCAAAAATACATTCCTGCTGCTTCCTGCCGCTAAGTTCCTTTCCCGTCTTAGCTTGACACGCCTAGTGAGAGGGCGGTATGAGCGTGTGTTCATGACAACTACCCTCACGCTGAAGACAAAGTTACCGTGTGGTTATCTCAAGGACATGGCGTTTGCGAAGTCGTTGAAAACCCGGATATTGAGGACCTCCCTAATTGTCATGGGTATGTTACTTTCTTTTGTCCTTTGGGAAACTACCTTAAACAGGCAGTCATCGCCTGACCTCAAAATACCACAGGAGTTCTCTGTAGACCTGCCTGGCTGCTTGGCTATTATCAGTGGAGACACAGAAGGCAGGAGAGGAGAACTAGAAGTCCTCCTGGCGTCCAGGAAAAGAAGAAGTATTTTATCTGAGGACTTCTACCTCAATGTGACAAAGGACTGTCCAGCTTACATTGAAAAGAGAGGTTTCATTACAGCACCGCTCAGTGAGGAGGAAGATCATTTTCCCATCGCCTACTCCATGGTGATCCATGAGAAGATTGAGATGTTTGAGCGACTCCTTCGAGCTGTTTACACTCCTCAGAACATCTACTGTGTGCATGTGGACCAGAAATCCTCTAAAGGATTCCAAAAGGCTGTGGAGGCAATTATTTCCTGCTTTCCTAACGTGTTTGTAGCCAGTGGATTAGAAAGCGTGGTCTATGCCTCGTGGTCCAGAGTGCAGGCAGATTTGAACTGCATGAAGGATCTGCTGAATTCACGGATCCAGTGGAAATACTTGCTGAACACCTGTGGGACCGACTTCCCCATCAAAAGCAACGCAGAAATGGTTCAGACGCTGAAGGCCCTCAATGGGAGGAACAGCATGGAGTCGGAGGTGACCGACGACTATAAGAAAGTCCGTTGGCTGTATCATTACAACGTGACTAATACTGTGGTCAAGACCGATGTGAAGAAGAGTCCCCCGCCCATCAGCAGCCCGATGTTCAAAGGAAGCGCTTACTTTGTGGTCAGCAGAGCCTTTGTGGAACATGTGCTGCGGGACAGAGAGGTTCAGCAACTTCTGGAGTGGGAGAGGGACACATACAGCCCTGATGAGCACTTGTGGGCCACTCTGCAGCGAATGCCCTCCGTGCCCGGATCAGTGCCCACCAACATCAAGTACGATGTGTCAGACATGCAAGCCCTCGCTCGAGCGGTGAAGTGGAGCAGTCTAGAAGGAGATGTGAAAAAAGGAGCCCCGTACCCCCCCTGCATGGGTGCACACAGACGAGCGGTCTGTGTGTACGGAGCTGGTGACCTGCCCTGGCTCCTGAGACAATATCAACTCTTTGCAAATAAGTTTGATCCTGATGTTGATGATATTGCTATTAGATGCATTGAGGCAGCTCTGCGTTTGAAGGCTTCAGGCCATGACCAACTGTAAACATGGATATGAAAACATTTTGTATATATTAATATGAAGATACTGTGATGCGATCGTCTAGAACAGGAGTATAAAACTAAAATGTTCAGAGGTACAGTTGGAGAAATGTTCTAGAAGCAAAGGTCCAGAAGATCATATTGTGACTATTCAGTTTGATTATAGAGTTGTTTCAACATCTGTACGTAATCAATAGACAACTGATTAAAAAACTCTTTGAAAAGAAGATCATATATGTATGACTGTAAATATAAATAACCACATTAAAAAATAGGGCTGCATTTCAAAAAAAGAGAAAATGAATGAAATGTGAAAATTGTAGATGTTCAAATAAAGTGCTTCAAGAAAAGCTTAAATTTCCCCTTTCCTGTTTCACATTTGGACTCGAGAGTCTCATCAAATATATAATAATACATCTAAACAAAAAGTTTTATAGAATCAATATCAATATATCAATATGTATGTATACTAATATATATATATATATTGTAAGTCGCTTTGGATAATATATATTTATTATATGATAGTCATGATATTTATATTGTATATTTTCAATAGTTACAATATGGTAGGTATTCATTAATACACTGACTTGTTTGAATACGATGTCCTTATTATGTTAAACTGTTGGTTGGAAGAAATGTTAAATATTTAACGTTAACTGCGAAGTAAAAATTTGTGTTTGATACCTTTTTTTGCATTGAATCATGGGATGTTGACTGAAACTGATTGGGTGGCCCTACCACCTATTGTGCCTCGTAATAGCGTTTCACATCGGCACGTTAATTAAGTGGTATGGGTTCTAAGTACATGAGACAGACTGGTTTAGTGCTCAAGTGGGAAGTATGAACAGAAACGAGTGCGCCCATTCTGGATCAAATGCTCAACTTTTGCTGCCCACTTTACTCTTTTTGGTGAACGACATTAGTTCCTTATTTTTCTCACCCGACACTTTCGCTCGTTTTCTCCGTTTTTTTTCAAATTTTGCTATATTTTTCTTCCTACCGTCTTTTTATTTGTAATTTGCTGCAATCTCTCTATTTTGTGCACTGTTGATTATCCTGCATGCAGAAACTCGATTGGTCGAGTAGTATCACGTGGGGTGGTTTAACTCGAATGCAATTGGTCTGTGCTTTAAACCATTACCGTAAAGACTACCAAAGCTGCGCAGGTTGAAAGGTGCCGCGTCGGGTTTCTGTTTTAGCTTCAGGTCCGGATGGGACGGCCTCTGGCTCCGGGCCGCGGTCCGCCAGTTAGTGACCTCTGATAGTATATGTTTTTTATTATTGTCAAAATATGTTATGGATCTTCCTAATAATAATCAGTTACTTACTGTATGTTGTGTGCCATCTAGTGGACGGTCAGTGGAAGAAATGTTTAACGCAAAACACAAAATGAAATACATGACTTAATACTTGAAATAATTATTTAAATCTTTTAAGATGTACTTAGTGTTTGGCCACTCAAAGAAACGGGAGAAGGAGGGATGAAGGGTGACCGGCGAGAACGATACATGCAAGAGTGCTCAATAAAAATTGTTAAACTGAAATAATCTGTGTCGCTGCTTTCTACTCCGAGACTCACGGGGTAACACAGGACACGTTACAAGCAACATCCTATTAAGTCAATTATTGGATATAGGTGTTGTAAAAACTGCAATAGTGTTTCACATTAGTCAGTACTACTTAAACGACAGAAAGTCTGTGCTCTTTCACATAGAGGCACTAACAGGGAACAAAGATGATAGTCAACCTGACGTGATTTACTTGCAAAACTGGACAGGTTTTTCTTCATTATGGGTAACAAAGCTTTCTAACTGACGACACACTGATACCCCCCCTTAAGTATTGTTGTTGGTGTTGAAGAAATTTTCTAACAAAAGTATGCAAGTTTTGTTCCCGTCTTAACTTGACACGCCTAGTGAGAGGGCGGTATGAGCGTTTGTTCATGACATGACATTATGTTCTTTACAAGTGTATGTTAACTTTTGACCACAACTGTGTGTGTGTGTATATATATACATATATATATATATATACATATATATACATGTGTATATATATATATATATATATATATATATATATATATATGTATATATATATACACCGATGTGTGTCTATGTGTGTCTATATTTTCCTGTGCGTCCTCTCCGCATGTCTCAGGGCTCTGGCACGGTCCCAAAGCAGCGGGTCTAAGACGCAGTTACTGATAATCACTGATAAAAGTTAATGAGTGACATACAATTTCAGAGTACTTTTAGCATGTTTATTTTCCAACAATACATTCCTGCTGCCAAGTTGAGGACCTTTGAGTAGCCTTGATGCATGACTTGTATGTGTGTCAACTCTGTCTACTGTATATCCAGTTTTATGATTTTACGCGGTGTTGAGGAAGAAATTTTCTAACAAAAGTATGCAAGTTCCTTCCCCGTCTTAGCTTGACACGCCTAGTGAGAGGGCGGTATGAGCGTGTGTTCATGACAACTACCCTCACACTGTAACCCACACTGAAGACAAAGTTACCGTGTGGTTATCTCAAGGACATGGCGTTTGCGAGGTCGTTGAAAACCCGGATGTTGAGGACCTCCTCACTAATTGTCATCGGTATGTTACTTTCTTTTGTCCTTTGGGAAACTACCTTAAACAGGCAGTCATCGCCTGACCTCAAAATACCACAGGAGTTCTCTGTAGACCTGCCTGGCTGCTTGGCCATTATCAGTGGAGACACAGAAGGCAAGAGAGGAGAACTAGAAGTCCTCCTGGCGTCCAGGAAAAGAAGAAGTATTTTATCTGAGGACTTCTACCTCAATGTGACAAAGGACTGTCCAGCTTACATTGAAAAGAGAGGTTTCATTACAGCACCGCTCAGTGAGGAGGAAGATCATTTTCCCATCGCCTACTCCATGGTGATCCATGAGAAGATTGAGATGTTTGAGCGACTCCTTCGAGCTGTTTACACTCCTCAGAACATCTACTGTGTGCATGTGGACCAGAAATCCTCTAAAGGATTCCAAAAGGCTGTGGAGGCAATTATTTCCTGCTTTCCTAACGTGTTTGTAGCCAGTAGATTAGAAAGCGTGGTCTATGCCTCCTGGTCCAGAGTGCAGGCAGATTTGAACTGCATGAAGGATCTGCTGAATTCACGGATCCAGTGGAAATACTTGCTGAACACCTGTGGGACCGACTTCCCCATCAAAAGCAACGCAGAAATGGTTCAGACGCTGAAGGCCCTCAACGGGAGGAACAGCATGGAGTCGGAGGTGACCAACGACTACAAGAACGTCCGTTGGCTGTATCATTACAACGTGACTAATACTGTGGTCAAGACCGATGTGAAGAAGAGTCCCCCGCCCATCGGCAGCCCGATGTTCAAAGGAAGCGCTTACTTTGTGGTCAGCAGAGCCTTTGTGGAACATGTGCTGCAGGACAGAGAGGTTCAGCAACTTCTGGAGTGGGAGAGGGACACATACAGCCCTGATGAGCACTTGTGGGCCACTCTGCAGCGAATGCCCTCCGTGCCCGGATCAGTGCCCACCAACATCAAGTACGATGTCTCAGACATGCAAGCCCTCGCTCGAGCGGTGAAGTGGAGCAGTCTAGAAGGAGATGTGAAAAAAGGAGCCCCGTACCCCCCCTGCATGGGTGCACACAGACGAGCGGTCTGCGTGTACGGAGCTGGTGACCTGCCCTGGCTCCTGAGACAATATCAACTCTTTGCAAATAAGTTTGATCCTGATGTTGATGATATTGCTATTAGATGCATTGAGTCAGTTCTGCGTTTGAAGGCTTCAGGCCATGACCAACTGTAAACATGGATATGAAAACATTTTGTATATATTTTTATATAATATATACAGTAATCCCTCGTTTATCGCGGCGGTTACGTTCCGAAAATGACCCGCGATAAGTGAAATCCGCGAAATAGAAAACTTTTTTTTTTTTTACAATTAGCAACTATTACATGTATACAAATACAGTGACTTGCGTGTAGGCCGTTTCACTGCTCTTCAGACTGGGCCGCTGCATCCTGACTGCGCTCTGCAGTGTTCTCTTCCTCTGAAGCCCGCGGTGCAGGTGTGTTTGTTCGGGAGAAGAACATAGTGATAGGCAGCTGTTGTCGCTCTTTTTTCTTCTTTGCAAAAAGATCCTTGTACACCGACATGCCACCATCGATTACGTTGGAGAACTGTAATGAACGGCTCGGGAGTGAGTTTTTAGCGAATCAGAATGCAGAGCACAATGCACCAAAAAAAAAAAAATGCAATATGAAAATCCGCGAAATAGCAAATCCGCGATAAGTGAACCGCGAAGTGGCGAGGGATCACTGTAAATACTGTAAAGCTATCATCTAGAAAATGTCTTGCTCAGAATTTCCTATAAAAATGATTTTAATGGAATCTGTGTTTGGTCACCACACAAATGATACCTCTGTTGTTACCCCGGCATAGATGGAATGAAAGATACAAAACAATGAGGTGGATCAATGGGTTTACTTGAAGAAAATGTTAAATTAAGACCTACATCTTTGCTTCAGATTGTTGCTAAGGGGAAAAATTTCCCAAGGCAAGATTTTGATTGAGAACATCAGAAGTGAACATTGAAAAAAGGTGTTATGAAAACGTGTTCTATGAAATGATAGTGAATGAGTCAGACACCTACAATGTATTATACAAATCAGAGCAACCATAAAAATATATTAATTTCTCTCCATTGACACCCTTTGAGTATAAATACATATTTAAATGTAATAAAGCAGAACATGCAGCAACCGCCTTAAATAACGTGCAGATACACCAGTAACACCCAGAAGATAAGTATGACATATTTTGGCAGTAAATATAAAATAAAAAATATAGATTAAAAATGTTTCAGACAGCATGTGGGAAAAATTCTAAAGATCGATCTGTAAAAAGTTCCACGGTGTGACGGGCAGCATAGTTTCAAAAAAGGCACTTTGATGATGTAGAGTCGCGGCGGTCCGAAGCGTTCTCCTTGAGCGTGGCCTGATGCGGACGGTCACTCTGGAACAGCGGCAGCTGCGATCTCCACTTTGCCGTGCATGCTCTGGTCAATTCTGCAGACAAATTCAACAGTCATCAGACCTCTGTGTGCCAGGGGTCGCATGTCTTCTATTATAGCTGACACTGCCCACAAACCCACTTTACACAGAATCACACCGTGAAATGTAGCCATTGCACTTGTACTGTTAAAAAGGGAACTACTTTCTAGACTTACCAGACTTGTGCTTTCAGCAAACACATGAATGCCTCGTTTTGTCCATGCCTTTTCTACTGAATGGAATTTAAATGCTTACTTCTTACTTCTGTTGACCAATGCAATAGTGTATGCTATAAATCCCTGTTAGGGCACAGACTGCTCACTCTGCAAATAGTGGTACACTAAGAAAATGTATACACAAAAGCATTACACTGATATGTGAACAAACCGTTCATTCTATACAAGTGCAACCGTTGTGCAAGGTTGGTCATTACAGCCTGAGACAGCTCCGTGGCAATGTGTGAGGCTTTAGTGCACCGGTTCTTAACTTAAGAAGAACCACCGTGCAACGCATTACACAACCAGACAGTGATTCAGTTAATACGTGTTGTTTTAATATGACACAATATCTCTGCAAACGAATAATCCTCACGCTACCTATCCGTACCGAGCAGAACGGTTCTGTGTGCTTGAGCAAGGTTGACAAAAGGTTTGGGGCAGTAATTAAAACATCAGCAGGGAGTGGGTGTGCAGTGAGTCATGCGGAGAGCGTGTTTGGTGAGGGTGAGCTACTGAGGGGAGCCTTGTGAGGGCATGACAGCGGTGCAACCACGAAGCCACAGTGACTAAGACCAGCTGCTCCCTCGTAGTCCCGCCCCCAATCTGTCGTACAAACGCAAACAAACTTACCCAACATCAACCACAAGGCCTGTGTTTATGAAAGACACATGCAAGTTACTGCTACACAATGCCCCGACTTCAATACCAGAGAGAAGAAAGGAAATCATTTACCTTTAAAAACTATTCTGACTTTATTGACATAAATAAATTATTCAGCATCCCAGTGGAAACAAGTGCCTTGTGTTGAAGGATGGGCTTCAAAGTGCATACTGATAGCTGATGTTATTTGGAGGCAATACATTTAACAAGAAATGATTTTAAAAATGAACATCACATAATGGGCTGAGAAAAAGGATGTAGCTGGTTAAACAAATCACCAGGCCATCTACTTTTGGGGAAACCAATCAAACAGCTCGTCAGTCTGCTTCTACGGGAAATCTACAGTGAGAGAGATGTGGGATGTTGGGCAAGCTAGTTGTTGGGTTTGGCCGAAAGGGAAGAGCAATTTATCCTGGGACACAACGAGGTGCATTGGTGCGTTTCTGAGAGCCAACGGATCATTTCGTTGTTAGTTTTGTGAAGGAATGCCGAGTTGGACCCTGGGTGCAAGTGCATATACCTTTTACGGCTTTTCCTATTTTTTTCGTCGTCAAACCTTAAGAGGGGGCAGGGAAATGGAGTTAAGGAGAGGAGAATTACACAGCCAACAGCAACCGGACATCCAAAAGAGCAAAAAACATTTGATAAGATTCGATACATTTCTGACTTCCCTGAATCCCTCATGGACAGAAGACCGGCGGGTTAAGCCACATCCAGCATAAACACAGCACGAGCAATTTCTCAGCATGTGCGCTATAGTTATGCATATCAGTACAGGTTAACAGTTGTTGAAACGCTGTAATACTCTCCAAATTAGCATTTTACACATGCTTTTTTGTTGCATATGGATCTCTTCGTTCATGGGCAGAAAGTGCCCATGATTTGTGAAAATGATTAAGTCCTGTCCGGTAATATTGGGGCTTCGAACGAAGCTGAATGGTACTAAATTTGAGGCGAGTCAGACTCATAGCCATTGACACACAGCCTCGCAGGAGAAGCCGACTGTTGGTGAAACAACACTTACTGATGAAACGTAACCAATACTTAACAGACGAGTCAGAGCTGACGCTGCGTATGCACAACACTGCTAGATGTTGAGAACCAAATAAAGGAAAAACAGGGAGGCGCGCCAAAGGGTCTACATTTGTTTCAAAATCGATTCATTATGTTTGGACAAAGTTGAGATGAAGCCTGTAGGAAGAGGAAGAGCTGGAAGGGGATCTCAGCAGATTCATTCATTTACTAATTCTGGAGAGCAGCCATGTATTGTTCCACTGCACAGCAGTCAAATCCGGAATTTCAGATGGAAACAAAAACAGTTTTGCTCCTACCTTCAACCAAGAACCAGTCTGATCGAATATGTAAAAATACAACACAGGAGTTCTTACTACATGAACACCTTTTCATCACTCAGGTATTAAAAACCAGAGTGTTTTCTGATTTTCAGCTTTGGATTTATTAGCTTAATACTAATTTTAACCGTTGTCTTAAATATTGCTGATACGTTTGAGTGGAGCGTACTTACTGTTTGATGCAATCTGGTATGGAAACGTACTCCATCGGAACCAGTTCTCCAAGGTCTGTCAAGCTGAACACATACTGGATTTTCTGACTAAATTTAGAACTGTGAAAAGAAGGAAGAAAGTGGAATGTTAACCTGGAGAAGATCTTCATTTCCTTAAAATGAGCCTTAAACATTAGTTACCTTATGAAAGGCTTTGTGAGTGCCAGCAGCGTGCGAATAAACCAAGAAGGATGGACGATTATCAAAGACTTTAAGTTCTTCCGCAACCTGTACAGAAAGAGCGAGGGAAGCCGTCATTACAATCATATCATATGTAACTTCATTACATATGATGATGACACTGCTGTTCTTGAGTTCTGCATATTTACTAAAAAGAAAAAAAAGAACCCACCTCCTGTCAATCTGCTGATAACATTTTCGGAGCCAGCCAACCGTTGGCATCTTTTTCCGAGAGGTTGCCCCATTCAAATACACAATCATATAGTTCTCAGCGACCAAAAGCTCCAGCGTGCCAATGACATACCTGCAGGACACGGGAAACTTTTATTAGCACTGGTCCTAAAATGTTGTCTCAAAAACAATAGGAGGACACCAAATAAACACTTACTTGAATAAGTTGTCCATGATGTATTTATAATTCGGTTTATTGCTTTCGGGCATGAAGCACACAGCGAACACAATTATAGCATTCAGACCGTCTCCATAGTAACCTACAGTGAAAAGTCAAAACATGAAAAATTGATGTTCCACGATCCAAACCGTATTTCTTTCACAATTTTGGAATGAACACAGAGCGACCTACTCATGTAAAACACAAATGTACCACAGCTTGTTCCTCAAAGAACGGCAAAATACTTTAAGTTATTGCATTTATGTTTTTGCCTATTTTTACACAATGTAATGCAACCGACCTCCGTGGCTGATGACCCTCTTGTAAGGCTCGATGGCCTTCATGTCCACGCGGTGTTCCTGGTCCCCGATGCGAAACACCCTCCAGCGCCGGCCCTCCTCCCTCTCCTCCGAGGCGGAGTACTCCTGCACCGACGCCACGCCCTTCTGAAGCAGCTCTGTGGCTTTCGGCTTAGGGAGATCATCTAAAAGGAGGAGGAAGCATTTTGAACGCACAGCTGGGACGCTACACCGCCCGGATGTGATGGATGTCTAATGTGATCAAATCAGATCCACTGTGATCAAATCCTTCATCAAATGATTAAATGAATCGCTAATTTATAATTGAACTTTCAAAAGACATGCATTTGAATCAATGGATATGCACATTGCTGTTTTTTTTATACTTTTAACTTTAGAATCTGAGTGGCATGCTTTCTCTTTGAATCAACACCAACAAAGAGTCCCTTTCACTTGAGGTCAGAATTTACAGTTACCTGATACAGTTTCCTGTGGGGAAACCCTGCTAATGTTCCCCGCATGAGAAATAAAGTCAAGCAAACACTGCTGAGAGCACTTCTGTTAATCTTATGTAGGGTGTATAGGCAGCAGCATGACCTGCACAAATGATCACATATCAGGGCATGTCAAGTAGAATGAGATGAAGGCCAAATTCACTGGGCGCACATGTTTTATGCTTTAATGTAACTTCCTGAGATTGCGTCATCATGTAAAATATGAGACACTGAAACACTAGTAATCAAACTGCCCATGTTACCAAATGTTGACATTGCAGAATTGATTATTTCTTCAAAACGCAAGAAAATTTCGAAGAAGGAAAAAAATAACATGCATAATGAATAGTTTAAAGTGCATTCAACTGAAAATGAAGTGTGTAAAAGACAAAATCTCCCCATGATTTGTTCAAACAACTCAAGACAGAATATAATGTGGACAATAGGAGTTGATTGACGTATGGTTGGCAGAACAAAATGGGGGCTGTCCAGGAGACCTTACCACGAGGTAGAGAGAGAAACCTGTTGCTGGCCTGCAGCCTGTTTCCAGGCTGAGAACGGAAACAACTCTTCCATGTGAAAAAGAGGAAGGCAGTGAGGAAACACAGAAACAACAAAGCACATTAACTGCGCTCTAGGCAATCCGCTTCCCATTCAAACCTGCACAATCAAGGACAGCAGATACAGGTAGATCCTGAGAAGAAGAATGTTCTCATGGCTAAATTACACATCGCTGGAGTGTTCTTGCATCAGTACCGAAACATCATCGCGTGATATAAAGTGCTTACCTTCCCACTCAAACTCATTGCTATTGTCCGATGGTGTGTCAATGTCATCGAGGTCCAGCTCTGTACTTTCATCCAGCTCGTCAGAGAGAAGAGAACCTTCGCTGTGGTCGAGTGTGAGACTGATATCGGGGGCTGCGAGCTTCTTCTTCGCCTTCTTGCCGTGTCCCTTTGCATAGTCTGGGGTAGATGGAAAATGGTCTTTTGGGGCGGCCCCGATTTGTCAGGTTTATTATAATACAATTCTGTAGATCCCACAGAGCTACAATTCAGTCTGAAAAACCAAGTGGTATCTTCTGGTATCTGGTATCAGTGTTAGTCGCATCGGTACCAAATCCCCTCTGTGTTACTTTACTCTGGGGAAAACACTGTCTGAGAGGATATTGCGATAAAAGAATATTTAGAAAGATAAAAGTCCCCCATAAACATTTTTGCTGAAAAAGAAAGCGGCAGCAGGATTTCGGTGACTTTCTCAACACACGGGCATGCGGGTTGTGACTGAGACTTGAAAAGACGTGTTATTCAATATTGTAAAGTAGGTATCTTTTCAATGTCCCGTTTTCATTACCAGGGTCTATTTCTTCAGAAGCTCCTGCAAAAAGTTCATCTTCAAGCTCCTCTTCCTCGGGTAGAGGCCTAAAAAAACACAGCAGGGGATCATGCCTTCAGAAAGATGATATTTCTTGTGACTTTCAATGGACAACATAATAGAACCATGACATATACGGGATTTACAACATTACGAGTGATTGGCAGTACCGTGGAAAGTCCTCATCTTGCCACTCTTCCTTCAGTTCAACTCCCTCCAGTCTTAGGCGAGCTTCTGACGTGGCGACTGACTCTTGACGCTCTAGGCTGTAAATGGGAATTCAAAATGGTTATGCCATCTTGTTTAGTGGTTTCTAATTGTGAAAAGGCCTTCTTGTATTACAAACATATTATGATCAAGGGCAGAGGAAGCACAGATCATCTGTGACGAACCCGAACACATAACTAGTTGTCCAACGCCAGCTGCTTGTGATTTGTACAGTCCTCAAAGGATTATGGGTAAACATCAAAACGGAAGTCAATGGCTTTCTGTTTTTCAAAAACTAAGTGAGTGTATGTTAATGGTGACTGATTAAACATTCGAATAAAATGAATACACTTGAACACAGTTGCACAAAACCACCGTTTTTTTTGTTTTGTTGAACTCTACAAACAAACAACGGAGGGTGGGGATATCCATGTCCTGAATAGCAAAGAGAACGTTGAGAAAACGTAACAAACACTGGAACAATTGTAGCAGGAGATTGCGTGCCATGTGTTATCAGCCGAAACCAATACAGCATTTTAGGATGAGCAGCATTACAGCCGGTCAACGAAAACCCTGTTTATGTGTGTGTGCTTCTTCACCATCACAACAGGCTTCCAAGCGGAGGTGGGATATGCTTGCTGCCTATTGTCCTATGAACCTGACACTCTGTTTCTTTATAGACGGGGGCTTCGCGATGCTGTGCTGATCAATATATAGTTTGCGGTCCTGCAGAGTCGTTCCGCAGGCCCTGAAAGTTCCAGTTTGCGACCTGCCAGTGGCCAAATAATCAGATCGCTGGCTTTCTAAAAAGCTTACAAGCTTACGTTGGGGGCTTAGTTTACAAACCATAAGGCCGCTTACTAATAAGTTCGTGGTATCTGTATCTCTGCTGTACTGAGCTCTCTTTGATACACTAATAACATACAAAACTGCATTTTGCGCTTCCAGACGCAAAAACATGCTGGGCATTTGGCACTTAACATTTCAGAAAGTTTAGCTGTTTGCTCACGCATGCGTGCAAATCCCCACATTACATTAGAAATCCACTGAGAGGGGACGAAAGTTGAATGAAAGTTTTAAAACTACTCTCAGCATCCAGTGGGGGGTTATTTTAAGCAGCACATCCGAATTTTAGGTTTGAACCCAGAGGTGTTTTATTTTATGTCACCACAGACATTGTTTACTATCCCCTAAAAAAGGCCGCAGAGAATGCCCAGCACAACATAATGTTAGAAATAACCCTTCCTGGAGCTTATAGCTCCAGGCTTTTGTTAACATTTTGCCAGAGAAGTGTTGACGTTGCTTTACCAGAACTTCTCCTGTTGTTTTTGTGGGTACAACAGCTCGATGTTCTGACTATTACTGAAGAGCCTCATTCGGGGAGCGTGAAACAAATTCGGCCATGTGGACAAACATCAAACAGTAAGTTACATGTACGGGTACAGACCTTCCGATGGGCCCGGGAGGTGATCGTGGCTGGGGGAGGCTGACCGGGGAAGAGCTCCTTGCTCCCCGCCGCCGCTGCTGCTGCTGCTCGTGGTCCGGACTCGTCCTTTCCTGTGGCGCACCTCTGGTTTCGCTTAGAACCTCTTCGCCATTTTCAACCGCGGAAGCGGCGCTATTCCCCAATTCGTCCGACTGCCCGGCATCGCCTTCTCCTGACACCCCAGAAGACGAGCGACTAGACGTCCGTCCGGTACCCGGCCCCCCGTCAGTCCCCCCGGGTGTGACTGGATCTGGGCTCCTTTTGTTCAAATCCACGCCGCTGACACCCTTCAGCACCGCTTCGCTCTCGAGCACATCCGATGCCATGGTGGTCGCCTCAGCGTCCGACGATGACACGTTAAAACGCCGGCTTGTTGCTTGACTCAACGTTGAATAAGTCAAGATACACAACTTCTTAGAAAGCTGTTAGCTAGCGTGCTAAGCCCTCGGTCGCAGTGTACCGCTGGCCAGGAGGAGTGTTATTGTTGTTGTTGACAGTTAACTTAAGTAACGCCAACAGCATCCGCATACAGCAAATAGTGTTAAATGTCACACAGGGTGCACGGATAGCCACCTTCTTCTAAATGCGTCACGTTGTGGGGACTCAGGAGACACAAAAGATTTGCTAGCTCTGCATGTGCAACAGCGCGCAGGGATCCTGCTTATGAATTTCCTCCCTTGCTTCCTTCCTTCAAGTCAGGGGCTTCTCCTGCGGACGTTACGTTAGACACGCTAGCGTAAGTTTTATGCTACAGTTAGTTAGCTGACTGATTTAGCCACAGCGAAAGACAAGCTAATGTTGTCCACTTAATACCGAAAGTTACTTTATACAATCGAGCCGGTTGTCGACTACGACATGAGACATGGACGAACGATACATGGTTATGTGAAGCATAACGACGGTATCCGCTGTTCGCACTAGCCGGGTCCAGCGACAACTTCCGTTGTGCTTTGTGGCAGCGCTAGCGTGAACAAATGCTAGCTAACCAGAGCTAAGCTAGCGGCGGTGAGGTAATGCTAGCCAACCGGAGCTAGCCTAGCGACGGTGAGCTAATGCTAGCTAACCGGAGCTAACCTAGCGGCGGCGAGCTAATGCTAGCCGACCGGAACTAACTTAGCGGCGGTGAGCTAATGCTAGCCAACCGGAGCTAACCTAGCGACGGTGAGCGTGCTGCTGTTGTGTTTACTGTCGGTTCGTATCTGGACTTTCTACCTCCACCAATCAAGTGCAAAAAAAAAAATCAAGCTAATTTTACATTTCTTTTATTAAAATGAATAATTAAGTTAATTTCCTCATCTTACATTATTCAATTTGAGTTAGATTCGTATGTAAAGTTAGACATAATATTACCAAGGACCATATCTGTGGTCCTTGCTTGAACTGTAGGTGTCAGTCATGTGCTTTACATTCCAGACTTGGATTTTCCTTTAACCTCTTTGGAAACAGTGATTTCCCTCAAATCGTCTAAAGACTTTCTATCTGTAAAAAATCTGTTACATTTTGATATCACAAATATTGTCTATTTTGTATTTACTGTAAATTGTTAAAAATGATGTTATTACAAAATACAAAAAAATGTTGACCGGTCAACACCCTGCTCATTTTTGATATATATATATATATATATATATATATTTACAGTATTTTGAAATATATGCCACCTCACTCAAACCGCTGTTGTGTAATAGCCCGCTTTCATCGAAAAGTTGAAATACCCTTTAACGATTTCTCTGAATTGGGCGAGGTGTCACTTTGTTATCAGCCTAAAAACAAAGTGACACCTTTACATTCTAACTATCATATCAGAGTGCAACTGCAGAAGGTAATAGCAGACACATTAAAACAAATACAAATCCTAAACAGTTAATACATATACATAGGGTGTCATTTTGTCTCAATTTCTTTGCGTCACTATATTACGTGAATGCAATGAATGAAAGTTTTGCTTTGATGTCTGGTGATAGAAATGCAATGTGGTAAAATGATGGTTATGGTGGTTATTCATGAATAGGAGGTCACATGCTACTTTTATATTTCAGGAATCTTTCAGCTCATGCTAAGGGATTATCAGAATTAAGTGATTATTATATTATTATTATTATTATTATAATAACACTATATATTCTTCTCTTAGGTAATGTTAGTTTGAATGAACATGCAGCAGTACAACACATTGTCAGTAATAACAACATCATCACATTAGAATATTGTTTGGTTTATTAAACTGGGTCAAAATCAGATTTTTCATCAAAAGCAGTTTTCCAACCTCGGTGACATTCAGTAATATTTTCCACTAGGTGGAGGCAGATACTTATATACATTTTGCAGTCTCTGGGACGCCTTTATTGATTTAAGATCCACCATAGCTCAAACTCTCTTGAAGAGCAAACTTCAAAGAGTCAGAGTCGGAAACGCAATGAGGAACGATATGCCATTTGTAATTAAATAAAAACATGTTACGTTTCCAGATAACTCCCAATGTATCTGAATTTAGCAATGACATATTGATAGCTGTATTATAAAATTAATATCGCAAAATTTTAACTCCCAGGCCTGTTTTTTTCAATTGATAATTTGGGAAGGTAAAAGATATGTCATTCTATTTAATTTGATGAGCTTTAACTCATTTTAAAAGTAAAAGGAGTCAAATGCGCTATCATTTCTCTTTTTTCGGTATAATACCTTTTACCTCATGGTTAAAAAAAACAAAAAAGAAAAGCCATCTATAGATCAGACATAATGACGCTGCCTGGTTAATACCTCCTCTGTGTGCAGCGGATCATTCAGTGTAATTTCTAATTAACACGTTGCTATTTACTCTGTTGGATCATTAGGCCTCATCACAAAAGGATAATCCAGTCAAATTGAGAGTTTATGCTTCCTTTCCACCATGGTGCTGTTTGCTAAGGAATCGTGTTGTAATTATCTAACAAATTAAGACAAACGTTGTTTAGCCAAGATAATGTATTGAGCCAGGCTATAGCATTAATATAGCTTTAATACGTATAACACAGACGGAAAGCTGAGGTTCCTCCTCCATTCATTTTACCACTGTGCTCAAATGTAACAGCAGGAATAACAGTGGGATTTTTATTAAGCGTACCTCTTGTCTTAATAAACTACATTTTTCGAATTGTATGAATTGATATGGGATATTAAGAAATGACAATAAGAACCGTAGTTTGTTGTTTTAGCTAAATTCCAATCAGCATACGACCAAAAAGCCCGTGCAAATAACCTTAGTGCAAGAACTATTTGAAGGTTTTTTCCCCATTGTTCAATACGGTAAACCTACGTGATCAATACAAGGAAGCGTCAAGAAAGCCGCTTCTGTCGTTGGCACATCTTGACTGTTGCCAGCTAGTGGGTTTAAACAATAAAGTACCATTGTCTGATGCCTCCTTTAAATGTAACACAAGCTTTCCACATCTCAACACAGATGCTGTGGCAGCCCCTCTTCCCATGATGAAAGGAGGGATGAATGTTGGGATCAGAGATGGAAGCTGTAACCTATTTGTGAAGCAGAATCATTAGGAGGGTTCTCCAACCAATTTCCATAAGTGGGATAGCGGGATGTATTTAGGCTACTCGAAGTATATCACTAATGAGAAAAGACAAAAAGGATTCATGTGCATGTTTTATGCAATCTCTTTCTGGGTGTAGATGAATAATTATTTATGATTGCAAAGCCTAAAAGGGAGGCAAAAAGATAGCAACTGCAAAGAGACTAGTAAAAAATTTAAAGAGGAAGTTAAATGAATATTTAAGGCAAGATGAAATATTTAATGGAAACAAATGAGCAAAACATTTAAAACGGCACGATAAATAGTACTGAGTGCCATTTAAAATGACCCTCTTAATTGTGCTATTTGCTGCAGTAGCCATGAGGTCTCGTTCATACTCAAAATGGGGCAAACTGAAGACCGATAATTGTTTTTCAACATGCCACTCATTATATCAGGACATTGTGTCTAACCCAGGGCTGACCTCATGGCTGAGAAATATTAGCCTTTGATTCTGTGGCGTTTTATATTGATGCCACAAGGCAGAAACATTTTGGATTTTATTGACCTTCAAGTTGAGGTTCAGGTTGCAAAAAGACATGTGACAAAAGTAAATTCTCAAGCGGCATTCAGCGTCAGGTTTTATGATAACATTAGTGTTTCACTGTGTGAACCTCACAGTACATTCTGTGACATTTCACCCACCGACATAAAAAATAAATAAAACAATCTGGAGTATCCACCAGCTTAGTTCATTTGTTTTCCAAATGCGAAAATGATTAAATCAGCAAACAAATAATTATTCAAGTCAATGAGAACAATTATCTCAAAGACGCCTCTGAGACTTGGATGTGCATACTGAATTGATTAATTATCCTGCTAAAGATAATTGAGTGGAGCTAGATCTTTGACTGCTTCCTTTCGACATACTCTCGCCTCCATCCTGATGTTGAATAATTTAATTTCCAACATCAATTACAATATGTGGTCATCATGATCACTTCTTTGTGTTCACAAAAATTGCCATGGTATGATGTGAGACACTCAAATAGCTCTATTTTAAATCGGCAGTCTTTGCATTACTCTACATTATTCCCGATCACTAGGAGAAGCAATCTAAAAAGCTCTGAAAGTAATTGGAAATGAAGGGATGTTCATCACTTAAAACTTCACGGACCCTCATTTTACAATATTTTTCTAATCGTTATTGAATTGCCTCTTTAAGATGCAGCCGAGTTTCTTCTGTTCAAGTTCAACTTTGCCATGGCCGCCGTGTCACGACCCGACTACCCCCTGGGCTGACTATTGCTCACCTCTGAGCCGGACGGAGACCATTGCCTCTGTGAATGATGGCGTGGCAGCCCGAGCCCAACGGCTTAATTTCCCAGCTCAACTCAGCAGACGCACGCCATCACATCCTGTCAACAATTCAGTGGCTCCAGCACAAAGATGAGCTCCCTCAATCAGCTCCGTCTGTCTCCACCGCGCTGAAGGGCCATCAGTCATCGGTAGGTGGGACGGGAGCCCTTCCATATTCACTCGTGATTGACACCGTTTAGATGATTCAGTCAGAATCACAGGGCTCTTTCTTTCCTCCGTGCACCACTGTGCTGTTTTCTGATTAGGGGGAAGTTCATGAAATATATATCTTTGTATTGGTATATTCAACTCCATAGAATGGCTCTTTTCACACTGAGCAAATATTGGTCCGATTTAATGGCGAGATGAATTAAGGCGTTGACATTTTAATCAGAGCGAACATAAGAAGCCAATTGTCACTGTCAGACCAGCTGAAGGTCATTTCAGCTGTTAAGGATCTGCTTGCCTTAGTGTTTAATAGTTACATCCAATGACTCGTTTACATGCGAGATCAGCTTGATATTTTATGTATAAGCACATATTCTGTTCAAGGCCTTTTATTCTATTAACCTGTCCCGTCTTTATTGGATCGTTTCTAAGATAATTCCCACATGGCTTAGCCTTTGATAAATATGCTTTTAGGTCTGTCTAATTAATGCATTCCGCTGTGGTTTTCTTCACTTGTCACCCACTCTTTAACCTCACAGCAAAGGAACAGACTTTTCCTACTCAAATTAAAGGTCCTGGGAGACGTTGTACATGTGTGAGCTAATGATGTAGTGTGCGCTGTGCAACCTGATATCTTATCTTGAGGGCCTTGTTGAAATGTTTTTAGTAGAAATGAAATGTATGACCTCACTATGGAGTGTGGATATATTCCAAGCAAATATGCTTCACTCTACTGTGTCTATTCAGATTTGTTTCACTTTGATTGTTTGGTGAATTCAAAGTCTGAATAGTTGATTATAATTGATTGCGGGACAAACAAAATATTTAGCTGCATGATATTTGCTGAAAAAAAATGGTTATAAAGTAATTAGGCTACGCTCCTCGTCGGCACAGACCAACAAAGACATGGCCGGTGTCGAGACGGCGTTTTCTGAAGGGACGCAGGAGGATAGGCCTCCACCAGCCAAGTCTACCCTTTTCCAAATTAATTAAACCACTTCAGCATTTCTAGATGTCCTACTCAATTCTTCTTTTTCACTGCCAGCATAAATGTAGTTTCCAGCCACGCGGCCGAGGGACCATGCATATGTGTAATAAATGGGGTAAGGTGGTGATCAGCGTGGATGCTCCATTTAAAGTTGCTTAATGAGGGAAAGCTTACACAAAATAGTTGTATAAGGACTGCACCATATTATATTTTGAGGACAAACCACGCTATTCATTGTCCTTAAACTATGCGAGACACTCCAATGTCTGATTTACACAGCCGTCACCTGTTAATGTGAAGTGTTACAATTTGGCTTTACGGGGGAAAATGGCACTTAAAAATTAAAAAGTCACTAGTTGATTTGTTGTCCCTTTCTATGGTAACAAGACCCAGGGTGCCTGGTGCTAAAGCACAGTCTTTACAGACAGTAAACATGGTCTTTGTACACAGCCAGAGCAAAGGTTGTTAGGGAGGAACAGCTCAGGTCCTTGGGTGGTCAGTGAGCCCTGAATTCACTAACAGATAAAACATGAAAATGAGTGTTTATTTTACTTTTATTCAGATCATAATCTGTATTCGAGCCCCGTCGGACTGCAGATGTGAGATGTGATTAATTGTTACCTCCATTTGCCTCTTGGGGCCACTAACATTTGCAAAATAAGTATCAAGTATTGTGTCACCATAGAATAATGGCTAAATGGGATTGAACGTTTTCTGTCCACAGAGGTGTAAAATAACATTAGAAGAGGGTTGCTCATAAAATAAGAATAAAACAGGAGCCTTTTTCTCTGTTTACCCTGCTGTATGATATCTTGAGATTAGGCATAACCTATTTTTACATTCAGATTTGCAGAATAGCTACTTTGTAGCTCTGTACTCTGTTTAGTATTTAGATCATGTTAATTGTTCCTGTTAAAATTATTTGTATTATCATATACATCAAGGTAGAGCGCTATCGATACAATAACAGGACATTTTCCATTACATCAGGTTCAGTCAGGACACAACTCGGCAAAGAGTTATTGTGTTATTTAGGCAAAATAGCAGTTTGACACTTCACTGAGCTCTCAAACTCAGTGAAGTTCATTGTCAAAACGCCGAGAATCTTTCAAAATCAAAGATTGATCAAGCCCTCAGCCAACATGAAACTCTTTGAAGCATCCATTTTATGTGGTGTGTCTGAAAAGCCTAACGGGAACTGTCAGTGCATCTCACATCCAGTCAGTGATGAGAAAAAGCAAAACTTATAATTACTCACTCTGTCACTTTTTCATGATGAATGTTTAAGTTACCATTCGCACAAAACAATAAATATTGTGCAGAAAAGCTGCTATTTTCCCTAATCTAGCTGCAAGGCCTCTAAAGAATTCATTCACCATTACAGCCAAACAGTGTAACTACAAAAATACTTTTCCTTGTATTTTTAAAAAGATGAAATATTTTCGGTGCTATGTAATTCTCCTCGCTGTATTTCGAGAGATACTGACCTAAAAAGGTTGATCAAAGACTGTTGGAACTCTACAGCCTGCAGCAACCAATAAATTGGTCCATTCGATGTTTTGCACTGACAAATTATTCTCCAGAGTACTAACATTCTTGGTAGCAACTCAATTAGCAAGAGACAGATGTAGCGAGAATTCACATTTATGTTTCATAGACCTTTCAATATTTTATTATTTCAGTGCATGTTAGCACGGACCCTTTTATGTCGCAGAAATGATAACTATTTGCTAATTCTCAGATAAAGTGATAGTTGTTTTGGTGCATATTCAGATTTGTGGGTGAAACGACGCTGTATAAATCCCCCCAGGCTGCTCTACTCTGTTGGAACGGCCCCGAGCGTCCATATGCTTAAAAGCGGCTGCTAAAAGCCAATATTTCTTATCATCGCTGAGGGGAGACCGTTCCCTCTCTCCGCCAATGTAAAGAGACATTTTGACAAAGGAAAGTGGGAAAAAAAATCCTACCTTGGAGAAGAATATATTATTAATTAAACCTTTGTGAAGTTTAATTACTCAAACTTTGAGTCAAGTTGATTTCAGTCTATCTTTTGGCATGATAGTTGTCTGCTCAAAATACATCCTCATCTTTGCCATTCAGAGCAAACAGTCGATAAAGAATGACCTGATTCTTTTCTTCTTTTGTTTTTAATGATCCAACTCCAGTCTGTTATCTAGAATAGATAGTGGTGAAAGTACACTGAAAACACTGTCTGTTTCTTCAAAAGAAACAATGATTTGCCATCTACCTGCTTTGCACAGGGGAATATAGAGGGCCATTAATATGCATGGGTCCCACTTGTCTGTGTTTGGGGGTCTGATATTAACCCTCAGAAACACTGGTGACCTTTTGCACCAAACCATATGGATAACAGTGAGCGATCCCCCTGCTGTTCAAGCATCATTTACCTCAGAAAGACACAAAAAATGAGGTTTGCAACACAACTCAATGAAGATGGCTACATGCATTAAACAATTCGTGGACTAGAAGGAATTTACATTACATGCACGACTGTTCGTATGGAACATTGTCTGCAGCTCTTCTAAAGAGTGGACTTCAATTCTTCACTGTATTGTGTGTGTATGCGTCCGTGTCTGTGTGTATTTACAAAACATCAACATTATAAATACATGATTTTACTCCTCTAATGGAAATCACACATTAGGTATTACCACCTTATGTCACACAAACCGAATCCAGTGAGTGATGTCGTAATGCTAATCCAGCTCTACGGATACAAGTAATGCATTTTACTAAACATGCTGAGCCTCTGCAAATGGCAGCAGCAACAAAACACACGGTGTGCTTTTTGTTATGCAAATATGAAATAGAGCCAGACCATAATAACAGCTTTACTGTCTCACTGTACATCGTCCCAGAACATCTTAGACTACCAGCCGGCATAATTAACTGCCGATGAAATGTTCCCTCGAGTCTGTCTTCTGCTTTATTAACAAAGTAATGCAGTCATTTTTAATTGGCCGTTTCATTGTAAACCAAATTAGATAAAATGACATGTGCACATTTCTGAAGAACAGACAGTCTATTGTTCTTTACCTTTTGTATGTCCGTGGACCAGTTATATTTACCTCAACAAATGTTTTTTTATTTCTGTTATTCATCAAGTTTAAGTGTATGCATGTCTATAAATGTATATCAGGAAATATATTGGCATCCGTGACTCCACCACTTATTATTGTTTGCTGGTCTGTGACAGTTTTATTTCACATAGATGCAAGTTTAGTACAATTCGTATACAAACATATATATATATATTAGTGTTTTAGAACTATCATGGCATTATTCAATGCAGTAACAGTTTCTTCATTCAGAGGGTCGTTCAAAACATGATGTCGGGATGTAGAAAAATAGTTTTAGCTCTCATCACAGTTTGAGATGGACTTGAAAGCATATAGAGTGTAGATCAACGTGAAAGTTTATAAAACCGAGAGCAGAAGGCGCCCTTTGTGGCTCCAGGTGAACATTGATTGCAGCGTGGCTTAAAAGAAGACAACCAGAGGGTTGATGAGCAGTTGCGAGGACATCAATCCCTTCCGTCTCCTAATGAAGACATAGTAGAGTATTTGGTAAGTGAGCCCGTCTCTTTGGCTGCCTGGGATTCCAGAGACCCGTGTTGCACTGAGCAGCGGCGAGGCGCCGGCGGAGAACCACCCGGATGGCTGTCCCTAACCACAGACCTCTCCCAGAATGGATCATTACCACCGTGCCAAAGATGGATGGCTACTTTCTGCTCGACTCGTCGGCCGCCAGTGCAGGAGCAGGGCGGCTCTCCTCGGGTCCCTTGGCCTGCCTGCTGACCTGCTCCTGGGTCTTAGTTAACATTCAAGAGGCCCTGACCTGAAAAGCGGGCTTGGCAGCAGAACCAAGGTCCCACCCTCCCCAAAGAAATTAGAGCTGGTAATCTTTCAGGAACAACTCGCTAACCCTCCCAGACCACGTAAACGCAACAGACGCAGCGCATCGCCCCCGTTTCCGTCCTGCAAAGCCCCTCTGTGACGTCTCCAATTGATGAGTATTTGACAGCTCGGAGGTGACAAATGATGACTACAGCTAAAAGAAGGTTACATTTAAACACAGCACAGGTCAATGGGGCAGATGGCTGAATACTAAATCATTGTCAGGGAAACTAATGATACAACATTATAAGACAACAGGGCAGGAGGGGAAGATGAAGTGCAGGATGTCATGCTGGTACTATAATCAACCAATGTCTATTTTAACGGCACATTCATCTTGATTTTGCATAGACATTCACATATTCTAGTCAGGGAATGGAAACACAGGAATCATATACAAAACAGCAATTTATGCAGGTGGATCGTTTTTGTGTGGCATGAGAATATAACAACGCAGTTCCAGGCTGAAGTTATTTTAGCTGGACATATAATCAACCTTTTCATGTCGCTTTTCCTGTCGATACTATCGGGACTGTTGCTGTTCCCCACTAATTAAGTCCCAAAATAGACTTTGTAAAGGATTAGAAACCAATATTTAATTCGTCGTGTCTCAGATCTGTTGCACCTGCTGCAGCAATTTCGAAAACACACAGGAAGTGCGAATAACAAACACAGAAAGAGCCTGGGAACCAAAGCACGAGTTGTGGCATCTTGACAAGTCTTTAAGTAATTCTTACAAGAATAAACACCCCAAGGCTCACTTGCTTCATTGCTTAAGTCAAAACAGAGAGTACATACAGCCACTAGGCTGCCACGGAAATCAGATAAGTAGTGCCCACTCTTTTGATGGGGAGATTATATGAATGGTCACCACTGAGAAAGACGGAAAGTGACTTCAAATTGGGAAAGCATACATGTGTATTTTAAATTTATTACAGGGATTGTCATCTTTACATTCACAATTTTGTTTACATGCTATGAACACACACCAAAAATGACATTTTATCTATCATTTTCTTTTTTTTTTTTTCCAAGGAAAAGACGATGTGGCGGCTAATAACCATTAGTACAACCTAGCTGGAGGTTATGTGGACATGGAGTGTCCAAGATCTCAAGGACGGACCCACACTCCCAGATTAAACAACATTCACTCTCTGTCAAATGCCCAGCTCCCAAAACTGCCAAGCCGGAGGAAAATGAGCCCCCCACACGACCCTCGCTGTGGATGACAGGATGAAGCGCAAGATGGTTGTGCCTGGAGGAGACTCGGGATAACGAAATAATCTTTAATCTCTGTCCCTTCCAGGCACTTTCAACACCTGTTATTCTTGGTGGCATTGTGAGAAGCTAACAGATTAATTTTACTGCTGGTAATTATTACGCTAATTATTCACTTTGGTGTGGGGTGATTACCAGTCCTCGTTCAGGTGAGTACACGTCCGCTAGCGCACCAACTGAGGACAGAGCAGCTCGGTGGAACAGTTGTTCCACTCCCTTTTCCCTTGCAGATATTTGACCTTTTGTCATGTTTGCAATCTGTACTTTGGGGAGGGGGGAGAAAAACAGCAAGAAACTTTTAATTGCTCAACAGAAAGAGGGGTGAAAAGCTCAGGTTTGTCCATCTGTTCAGCCAACACCGTCTCTTTGACAAAGAAACTTCCTATTTAAACAGGTTGGCTGGTTTCAACGATGCAGAGGCTCCACCGGCAGGTTGTTGCTGTTCTGTCCTACGCAACGATGATACATTATTTCTGTTAAATTAATGAGTACCCACAGTCTCTTTTTTTTTCATTCTCATCAATAATTAATAAATCAAGATATATTCTTTTCATTTAATGGGGTGCATTTATAATCACAGCTTGGGGGCTCAAGAGCCTTTAAGACAAATATTTCTGCTCTTTGACTAGATTTAATTCAATTAGTACACATCAAATACTATGCCTCCTTTAAACAGATCTTTCATGTAAAAAATGGGTATCATGAATTTTACATCTGATCATAAAAAGCAATAATGCTCTCTTGATGTAAAAAGACCAACCGGAGAGTGATTTCAGATTGTGCAGGTATATCTGATAGATATTAACCGCAATGTTAACGTCACTGGTTTTAATATGAATATAATTCAAATTAAATTAAATTAAATGAAAAGAAATCAGAAGTAGCAATTGTATTAACCATTTTACCATTCACACATTGGTGGGAAATACGTATACATCACCTTTACACACAACATTGATAATTGATTGATCTTATTGTTATAGTGTCAACAAATCTCTTAAACGTGTTAATACTTATCTGAGCCTATTCATTTAAAAAGAGGAAAAAAAACCTGTGTGCTATGTATGTATCTAAACATGACTTTAACAGCTCGGCACTACATTTGTTGAGAAAACATTCCTTAGAAAGAACTAAATTGTGTTTATTGTTTGGGACTGGAGAGTAAGTGAGTTATTTACAACAGTGAGCCCCATAGCCCCTAATCCCAGCTAAGGGTCGTCGGGCTGCCCAACCCCCCTCAGCGGTGATATAATTACCGCGTACAGCCGCCTGTAGTGAGCTGTTGCTCACACAAACTGAAATCAATAACAAAGGAACATTCTAAGCAATCTGTTTGACCCATGTTTTTTTTAATTGTTTGTTAATGTTTGATAATTCCATTGTTGGTTTTAGCCTTTAAATGGGATTTGGTGGCAACAGGACGAGTGCAAAATATTGTCATTTAATCACAGAATATGACAAGAATATAGGCTTGATGTAACTATTTGAAATTGCCTTGTTATTTGGAATTTTAACAGAAAACATCCGCAGGTAAGTCAAGTGTGAGAAAGAAAGGCAGGGAAAGAGCTCACATTATTTTCTTTATTAAAAATAGTAATAGGCTGATTTAAAGTGTCAGTGGTCAGGTGACTGTCAGGTTTATTCAGACACCTTCTGTGTACTTAATGGTCTAAACACCATGTAGAACATATCTTGATGTAACACCACCTCCCACGTTATGAACTCACTCGTCCACTTACCACTAACCTCGAAGAAACCCAATGACAGAAAAGAAAGTTTGAAAAACCAGTGGAATGAAATGTTATTCTTTGCCAGGCCTTCTAAAGGTCAGGTTTCAATGTCTAAGGAAGCACCGCTGAAATACGAATGCTCAGCCAGACCGTGTCTGCTGATTGCTTCACTCTCTAGGCAATGTCAATTTTGTAAAAGTACTTGCAGATTAAGTCGGCAGGACGTCAAGGGCCCTTGTAGAAGCTGCTGTCTTGCCTTATCGAAGGGTCCGAAAGCCCTTGTCTATTACCGCAGACACCCCAAGGACAGATGTTTTAGGCTTAGGGGGGTGATGGAGAATAATAGCACATTAGATTCCTAATGTCTCTCTGATGCAGGACTCGGGGGAGACAGAACTCCGGGGTAATCCAAATTCATCTCTCTCTTTCGCTCGGCTTCCCTCCCTCATTTCCTCCTTCCTTTCCTCTCTTCCTTCGCTGTAGCAGGAGTTGGGTCCTGTCTGCCTCTTGAGGTGCTGACTCGTTGCCTGAAGCTACAAAGCACAGTCCATTTATCAAAAGCACGAGCCTCTCCAGTGAGGGACAGGATGCTGCGTGGACTAATGAACTCAGCGAGAGGTATGAACGCGCCTGTCGTTTCTCTGTACACAAGGGAGGAGATCTGTATTGTTACAGGTCATCACAACACATAAAACACACCTGTGTCATATTTGAATGTAGGAAGGACAGTCCACCTCCGCCCGGTCCGTGTGCGTGTGTGTCCTTGTTTTTGATGTGGAAACATTCCACTAGAAACCACATTG
This sequence comes from Gasterosteus aculeatus, assembly GCF_964276395.1. Classification (NCBI taxonomy): domain Eukaryota; kingdom Metazoa; phylum Chordata; class Actinopteri; order Perciformes; family Gasterosteidae; genus Gasterosteus; species Gasterosteus aculeatus. The sequence continues at coordinate 13,309,121 of NC_135698.1, forward strand.
CGAGGATGAATGTCAACTGGAGGTATCAGGTGTGATGCTTGTTGGTCTCAGCAGCCGAGATACGTGCAACACAGGTGGATTTGTTTTTATTTTTCAGTGAGAAATTGCCTGCAGGGTCAGAAATTCTGTAATTCAATCTTTTGTAACTTTTTTTCGTACTAGGCCACTGAGCTCAGTATTTAGCCATAAAGCTAATATGTAATGAACAGCACTGCCTCGGCATTCCCCTCTGAGTTTATCTGCGTTTTATTGTCATACATCATATGCAAACAGGGGATAAAGGGATTTTTCATTTTTACTCACCAGCATGAATGTATGGTTTACTAAAGACATGGTACTAATATGAATCCATGCACCCATCCCCCTCCAACCACACCTCACCACCAGCATGGAGTCCCCCCCCCCGCCTTACCCCCCCATCAGGCCAAGGGTACACCTTGATGAGTGAAGAGGGAGGCTAATTTAGTCCTCAGGCTTAATTAATCCTGTGTCTTATTTGATGAATGGCTCCCAAATTGTGCTGTAATAGTGGTATTTCTGAAGGGGGCCGCAGAGTACGGTGTTGACATGAAGCTAGGAGAAAGTCAAAGTCTCCGAGAAGCTGGACTCGGGGCTTTGTTTGCAAAGTTGTGGTCCTCTGTGGACGGTTTCAGCCCTGTGCTCTGACGTCAGGGCAGCTGCAGAGCGCGGTGGCGCGCTACAGGGAACGTGTGTTTATGGATTCCTCCTGGCTGAGAACACTTTAGGAGTCTGCCTTTGTCAAAACTGACAAACCCAGCGTGGGACAAACATGATTTGTCGTCTTTAAATACACACAGTGGCCTGGGACGTTCTTTCTGTTCTACGCAAATGTTCGTCTCACGGGGGCAAAACATTACAATGATAAATCCCATGTTTGACTTTCTAATGAGAGGTGCCCAAACTAACAATTTTTCTTCCTAATCAATCTACTTTTTACAATGTGACCCTAAATTCTTCAGCTCATAGTTCAATGTAGAGGTACCTGAGATATGCCCCGTCCGATGTAAAAGTGGGATTTTATTGATCAGTTTAACTATCATAGGCGGACTCCCAGCGCTACTGTAATATAATATTATTGTGATCTGTTTTCTTTTTTTTTTTTAGTGCCGTAAATGTGTGTGAATATGACACGAGTCCAACCACAGATTCAGGCCTCTTGCTTTTACCCCGTTTAATATGAATGCGGCAGTCACAAAGGGTTCTGCTTTAAGTATGCATTGTGCTAACAGAGGTAGCCCTTAAAACTAACGATGTCATAAATTTTTCTGGCTAATATGGCAGGCGTAAAGGGAGCTTTGGCGGGTGGGGTGAGGGTCTGGTGATTTGAGAGGGAGGATGATGAGATTCGGTGGCCCAGCCCAAGCAATGAACTTGATTAAACTAATCTCATCTCTATCAAAGCATCGCTCTGATCCCCCTTGTCCCATTATTCAAGGCAATGGGATAATTACACCGAGATGCATGGGGCCAGACAGACAGCACTGTGACTCGGGCCCTCAGACCCTGGGCTATGCCGCCACTGCTATGAGGCCCCTTCATTTTAAACACAGATTAATTATGGTCAATGGGATGGTTCACATCTGTCACTCTCGGTGAGACAATATGGAAATGATTGCCCTCAAGACGATAGAATATTAAGTCATCTGCTGGTTTTAGGTTCAAGCTGGATAAATACAATCAGCATTTCGATGTTGAGCACCATGATGATTGTCAGAATGATGTGTCTGTGTCAGTAAACATGATAATGTCAATGTTTGCAGCCATTGTACCAGACAGCTCACAGCACTGTCTGCTAAAAAAACAAAGACAGAGTTAATGGCAATTGCCTCTAAACATTTTCTGCCCATCTACACCTGAGCATGCTCTGTGCTTTTGTAATGAGGTTAGCTGTCAGTCAATTTTAATTTAAGAATGACACATCTTTGTTTATTTGGTTGAAAGACAACAGTATTAAGACAGATTTTACTGTTCTTTTGTCTCCCAGTGTGAAAAACACAGTGACATGAATCATATTCCCCTCATGGTTGGATGTGTTACAGCAGATGCAACTCTTTCACGTCTAAGAGAGAGCCCCTGTAAACTACTGTTTCGTTTTCTCTGATACTTCATTTTAAGTTGTGTAAAATGCTTAAGTCCTGCATTCAAAGACAACATTTGTTTAGTCTTTATCGTATTATTTACATTTTTTTACCCCAAGCATGGAGAGTGATATGTCTATGTTTATGCAGCTAAAGCATACTACATACCATAATATGTTGTCCTGTGATTCTCCAAATATTTTCCTTTTCGCTAAGTAATTTTTTTTAATTAATAGCACATAAATTATTGAGAAATGCAATATTTATGTAATCAACTCAGAGGTTTTTGTGGTACAACCCTTAAGCCTTCACACATCAGTAGTTTAAGCTGGGCAATCTTTCCAGGTTCTTAAATGTGCTTCATCTGAGGGACTTTTTCATTTATTGCGGCTAAAAAATAATTTAATAATTAAAATTAAATAACAAGTAGAGCCTTTTCCTTCACTTCACAAATAAAAAGAAGTGTGTTTAAACTGTTTTTTATTTTTAAATTGTATATTTGTTTGTTCAGTAAAGGAGTAAGAAGTGATTACATTTTGTAAAGGGTTCTGCAGCGCGCCCGCCTGCACACACACACACACACACACACACACCCACGCGCACACACACACATACACACACGAACACACACACAGTCCCTTAGACATCCCCAAGGGACTCCTGTGGAACACCAGGAATACACACAAGCAATAGACACCCCGCTATTGTAATTGTCTCCTCGAGTGTTGTGTGCAGTCTGCCACGGTCAGAGCTGTGTGGCCCCTCAGTGATCGTCTGCAGGTTGTTTTTAACCATCAAAATGATTGGGCTTATTCCCCCAAAAGACCCAAGGATGTTTTTCTCCAGTTCAGCCTTTCAACTGTGTCCCTGAGGGACTAACATTGAGTCCCTGACAAGTGACCATACCACTTGAAACTAACATGATTATGTGGTTGCACAGTGTAGTAGCTTTCCTTTTGTCTTTCTTATGCCTCCATTACCTGCAAATATATTGGTTTGTTGCTAGAATAAAGACAAGAAAATGACCTAGCTTTACTTTAATAAAAATGTGTGCAGACATGTCTGTTCTAGGGTTTATGTATTCATTTCAAAGTGCATGTCAATTAAGACCCCTCTCTTTGTGCAGTAATTCTTTATATTTGGATACGGTCCAATACAGTAAACATGCACTCAGATGCTAATTTTATGGCTGTTGTGTTTCTAATAGTCACCTTTTATTGGATCAGTATTTTACATCCTGGGGCATTTATAGATTGCAATTTGGAATTTTTATCTTTAAGTATACAAAGTAAAAAGGAACGGCGTGTAACGTGAAGAGGGTTAATTGGCAGAAATTCAAAATAACACCCATAACTATGTTTTCAATAGTGTGTAATTGCCTGAAACTAGGAATCGTGCTTTTGTCGGTTTAGAGAGAGATTTACATCGACACAAGGGACGGGTTATCTTCCTCGGCGTCCGCCATCTTGCATCTCCGTGTTTCTACAGCATCCTAGTAGGGACAAACCAAACCCCAGGTAAACCTGAGTCAATCTACACTGTCTGCGGCCTCCTATCCACCACCGCTGTCCTAACAACAGAATGCATTTGTTTTTTAAATTATACTAATATTTTTAAAAGCATAAAAAACAGGGTTATTAAGTTGGTTTCAATCTGCAGCTCCCTACTTGATCGAATGACGTGAACGAATCGTATTCACTCCTTCTTTAAAGAACAGTGAAATAGAAGTAAAAACATTACCTTGGTTGTGACATTGTGTGACTTGCATCTATCTGTCCTTCAATACAAAACAAATAAAAAAGCCAGGTGCTTTTACTTGTCACACACGTTTGTAAGGTAAGGATATTTTTTCTCATAACCAGCTGTGCGAAGATAAATTACGTTGAATATTGAAAGTGTTTTAGTAGTAAAATATTTAAAAATTCTGTCCCATCTTAAGGTTTGCTTTAAACTTCTTGAAAAGGAATTAACCACAGGAGCAGCGGACTGGGAGGAAATTAAGATGAGAAGATATTTGCCTGAAAAAGATGATTTTTTATATTTGATTAATGGTTTCTTTGCATCTCCGAGCTCCAGAAAATATTGAAGGAACAGCTTGAGAGGCACCGGGAGGCTCATCAGAGCTTTAAAATAAGATGCAAGACAACCAAAAGAGGGGGACTCCGAGTGAGGAAACACCAATAAATCATGCTCTCAGTGAGTATAGCTTGTAGCAAAATGTCATGGAAAGTCTCATTATGTAGTATGTCATAAAGATAGTTGTAAGATAATGAAATGCCAGGAGACAAAATGATTGTAGTATAATGGTCGGAAAAAACAAATAACATAGCATAGTATACCATAACATTTGGAGACAACTACACACAGATAGATATGATACATAAATAACCTCATCATTGTCATCAAAATGCGCCATGTGTAATAATGAAGACTGTAAGTGACTTACATTTAAGGCCCTCTTAGACATTCATTGTCACGGTTTTCATTGATAAATGGTAAACGGACATGCAGTTGTCTTACTTTGTTGTACCTTTCTAGTCTTCAAACCAATCCAAACGCTTATATGGTGAAAATATAGGGAGCAACTTGGGAGCCTGGGATCAAACCGCAAACAACCCACTCTACCTGTGAGCCACATTCACTCGCTACGAAATAATAATAAAGTGAAATGGCTAAAAGAGACGAAAAATGTTGTAAAAAGAAATCATCAAATTCTGGATATATTGAGATCGTCACGTTACTGTCTGTTATGTTTCTTTACTCTCTGTTTGTCCAGCATGCATCTTCTTCCTCTGAGCCTCCGTGTGATTAACCGGCTGCTCCGTCTGTGTTTTCTGACAGACGGGGACACAGAAGACACACATTGCAGTCACACAAGCCTTTGCTGTGGATGCTCACGGTGCAACACATTGGTGCAGGCCGCAATACACACACACACTGCCAGAGAGGCAGGATGCAATGCACAGAAACAGCAGGGTTGTTGGGAGAGGCCCCGCAAACTTGAACTTGAGGAAGGCCTACGCTCGGGGGGGGCGTAGAGGGAAGCGGAGAAAAGCATGTGTGCGCCGTCTATGGCCCAACCTAAAAAAAACATCACTCATTGGCCAAAAAAAAAAAAAAGTGTGGAAATTCTTTGAGTGTGTGAAAAAGGAAGTGTGCCTCTATAACAAAAGGTCCACCCTTGCCACTATTGAAGCTCTTGACCTAAACCGAGTCCTCAAAAATTCACTTTTGATTACCATCGAAGGTCTAAAGCCACAGCTATTCAAGATATTCCTATTTTTTGTCCTATTCCGATACTCAATATTTCATCCCATGCAGCAGGTGATGGGAGATCCCGGCTGATCCAGTTGATCTTTGTTCCTCTTGTTCCCAGATGTCCTTCGTTGAAGCCGCATAAAAGCACCTGCACATGCAACACAACTGACAGTCAAATAAGATAGAGATTTACAGAATGTATATCTACAGCCTTCTAAAATGTATAGCAGATTAATATAAAGTACATTGGTTTTCTAATTACATGGAACAGTATGCAATTTAAAGTTTGTCTTCTGCCAATAAATGTAAGGAATAAGAAAGTGGAAAGTAGAAAATTGCATAATAACGGTGAATAAAATGACAAAAAACACGCAGGATTAGGATTAACCTTAAAACCCTTCCATAGTTTAGAGTCTTTGTCACTGGCAGACACTAAAACCTCTCCAATGTGAGTTTACACAGCGTGGATACCTCCCCTTGTTCATGTCTACCAAGTTGGTTTATTTCCCTGAGGCTTCTGCAGGGAGGGCGTCATAGAGGAGATCTTTGATAAAAGACAATAAGCAAAAGTTTAAATTTATTTTTCAATTCAATACAATTTTTTTTTTATTGCCCAAAATCACAATTTACAAATTTGCCTCAACAGGCTTTTGAGAATGTTGTTGAATGCTATGAACTTGTTTTATACTAACCCATAGCCTTAGCCTTATTCTACTAACCCATTGCATTAGCATTTCATTCCACTTTATTTTATTACTTGTGCACTGTTGTCTTGTCTGTCTACTGTCGCGCACTAACCGCCAAGACAAATTCCTTGTATGTTTGACATATTTTGGCTAATAAATGTTTCCTGAATCCTGATTCTTGATTCCAAAATCCTATTATAAACATCATATTATTAACCCAAAGAGCATGTGGGCGGACTTTTTGCCATCTGGTGCATCTAAAGAATTGATATAGGAATTGAACGGACATTGAGCTCACATTCACCTAACTGGTATGTAAGAAATTGCAAGTTGTTACGGTAACAGCACACGCCAGTGGAGCCATACACACATCCAGAGTAAAATATACACACATTTCCCTTTATTATGGATTGTATCATTACTTTTACTAAAGTAAAGGACATGAGTATTTCTTCATTCCCTGTCTCTAAAGTGTGAGTCATGCTTTTATGTCATGCTTAAATGGATTAACTCGGACTAAATCCTTTACTTTGTGATGTTTTCACCACTGTAATCCTCACAAAGTTCTAAATTCATATTCTAAAAACAACAAACTCAACCTCAGAAGAAAGCAGCCTCTTCCTACATGACATTAAGGTAATGCATGATGAATCCCACCTCAGCTATGCCAACACACATGTTTTTTTTTGTCTGCTTGCGTGGGTCATGTAAATCAATATGTCTCTCAAGCTTTGCCATTAGCAGCGATTCCTTTTCATTCCCCTTTTCTCCATCAAACCACACTAATCCTGATTTACACAGTTTAAAACCTTGGTCGCATCCCTTACCTTCCAAGGAGATAGGGTAATTAAATTGGTACTTTTTACAAGTCGTACTCAATAAATCTGAATAAATTAACAAGGCATTACTAAGGCCGCTACATTAAATTTGCATAGTGTGTTCAATGAATATGCAACTGCAAGTGAAAAGGTCTGCTACTGTGAACTCTTGGAATTAGCATAACTACTTCCAGCATGTTTCTTAAATAATGCTCTCATTTGCACATCACTGAGTTGGCTAATTCTAACTTCAGTCAGTGTAGCCTCATAATTAAGACTCTCGCTTTAATTTTTAATGAAGTTTATGTTACATCAATCCTGACAGTAATGAGAGGGACATGGAAACAAAAAGGCTGCTAATAATTAAATTCACCAACCAGTTTGAGGCGTAGTTATTCCTGAGGAGAAATTACATGACTAATTATTAATTTGAAATTCATACCAATCCATGAATATGAGACTCACGCAACGGCTTGTCTTGGTGCCAGTTATGCTGAAATGCAAAATGCCTTTTCACTGCCCCCGTCACTGGGAGGTCTCACGCGGATTTTAGTGCACAATTAATCATGTTGACATTCACGATTAAATGCTTTTTATTGGTCCGAATTTATTAGACCATATTACCTGAGTTGGTTTAACGCCCGTGGAAGTCTGTCAGGGAGATGAGGACATAAACAGAGTAATGATTGAATAACGGAGCTGATTTCAGGGCAGTTCAGAACCGGTGCTGACTTTCAGCACTTTAATTGGACCAAGAAAATTCTAACTTTAAAAAAGGCGGTCTCTCCCTCCCATTCATGGATGATGACTTTCAGTACCAGGAGGTTTGATAGATATTTCCATACTGTGTTTATTCAAGACACGACCGACCAACATAAAGAAAACATGGCAAAGTAAAAATGGCGGGAAAAAGCAATAAGACTAATGCAAATATCTCAATGAAGAGCTGATATTCTGACTTATAAGTGGAATGTTTCATTTCAGTCAAAGACCATGTTGATGTTTCATGTTTTATTCATTTTCTCAAGGGCTTGAACTCGTGGTCTCCCACCTGTTTGCCACTTATCCAGTCAGGACGCACCAGTGGAGGGATGCATGAATAGAATCAGATATTGTCTCGGTCACTCCCCTGTTTCACAATGGATGATTATAAACTACTTTTTGTACATGATAGACATTGTGGGAGGCTTTCTAGAGTTTGTAGTTTAGTTTGAAGACCGTGATAAGTGCATTCAAATACATAAAATAATACATGTCTGCAATTGCATAGAAAACCTGACAGAGAAAGTGGACATATTACGGCTCTGAAATAGATATTGTGGACTTTTGGAGATCAAATCCTGATAACAGAGTGTAAAAGTATATCCTTACCATCAATACCCAGTCGAATATGAAAAGGCTTAGTGAGAAACCGAGATACCTTTCACCACAATTGTTCTACATGCAGATCCTCTCCTTTTAGTTGTCACGACAACTAGCTATCCAACGGGAAAGTGAATTATTTGGGATTGTAATAGCTTTGGTTTAGGCAGGGGAACAGAACATTTCCCCAGCTGATAAGGCTGTTAATGCTGTCGGTGCCGAGCTGTGACCGATAATAATTTCTCCCGTCATGCAGTAGCACTTGACATTTTATAGGATTCTTCCTCTTCTTTTTCCATCAGTGCATTATAATAGCCTAAACCTCAACTCTAGATTAAACTTGTTTGACGAAAAATGTAATTGCATACGTTTCTTTTCATGCAGTTTGTGTGCATTTCCCGCATATAATTCAAATGTTTTGTCACATTTTGAGTACTTGCTCTTGAACAGGTCAGAGTCAACAACATTATTTTCAAGTCGAGCCTCTTAAGGGTTTTGTAATCAACAGTTCATCAGTTATTTCAGTATATCCTTCAAAAAACCCTTTTCATGAATCAGCTAGACAATGCTGCTTTAAGAACCCTTAATCAACATGTTTCCAGACACATAAATACACATTTCTTTCCAGGTATTAGCTGTGCTTTAGAGGGGGCCTTGGCTGCAGCTACGGGTTGCATTCTTACGCTGACAGTGTCAAAGCAGTCTGGTGGATTAATGTGCCAAATCGGCATTTTGACCTTCTTTGCTGTAACAGACGCCCAAATATTCCAGCCTTGCTTTAATTAACGTGATGAAAAATCCAACTGCGGGGTTGTTTCCTGTGCCCTTTTGATTAGCCGTGGATTAAAAGGACCTTTATGTTTTCCTCACTGCACCCATGTTTTTAGCACAGGTTAGCTCCCCTATTACTAAACAAATGAATTAGTGCCTGGAAATGTGTCATGCATATTACCTTTCAGCAGGAGGCACATTGAGCTGGTCAACCATAAAGGAGCAGTGCAAAGCGCACCATGCGATATCAGTTGTTTGCGTTTCTCTTCAAAGGTCTTTGTGATTTATTTATCGTGAAGCTTGTTTATGCTTAGCAATGCAAATGTGAGTCTTACAGCAGCATATATCACACACCAATTAAAACATATCAATAGAAGTGGCACTTAGGGATTGGTCATTGTGTTTGTCACCCAGGAGGACCGAGCATCGCCTTGGCGACTGCAGTCCTGTCTCATAAAACACAAATACTGAGTGACATTAAAACAAAGCACCGGCAGTTGTCTCCAAAGTGAGAGTCGCCCAGGAGACGTGGGTTAGAAAGAGAAATGTAAATGTTCAACTTTGTCTCTCTTCTACTTTGACCACTGGACGTGAACACATGGATTACCTCGGAAAACTTTTTTTTGGACAAAATTTCCTGCGATATCTTTTCGTTCCGTTACCTTCCCCGTGGGTGTGTTTTTGTTTACGTGTGTTATAAACACTCCTGTATATTGTTATTGTGTATTGTGTTGTTCATGGTCTTTTGCTCTGTTAGCCACATCCTTGGAGACCAGGCATTTCCCCGATGTATGAGATGAAAGAAGGAGCAAAATGCCCCTCGTTCGGTCCCAGTTGGTTAAGCGAGTTCTGATCACTGCCAAGGTCTGGATGAACATGAGCCACACAAAGGGCCGTGCCTTCCAACCATAAGCTCACAATAAAAAAAGGATTTGCCTCAGTTAAATGTGTAACACACTAACCCCCAAAGGAGAGACTTGTTGGTGGCACAAACAACAATATCAACTTCCTCTGAATTGATCCCAGAGTTCAAAGCTTTTCATCCCTCACTATCCCCAACATTTCAAACTTCAGCAGTCAAAGCTTATATCAGTTTTCCATCATTTCTCCAAAATGAAAAAAAATGATCAAAAAAGGAGAGGTGATAGGTTTGTGGAGAGACCTATACCTTATTCTAAGGGTCGTAAATTCAGTTAAAGTCACACAATATATTTTTCCATTTCATACCAAACATGTCACCTGTCATTTGGTGCAGTTGTACATCAGCATTTAATGGCAAAACACTTTGAAACTCTCCCTCTAACCCTCCAATAATATTACTTTGTCCTGTGATCCTTACTGCACAGATATGCTCATCCACCTCAAAGCCTCCCACCTCATCTTTTATCCTCTGAAAGGTAACTCTTTGTATCTGATTGAACCATGTTAATTTATACCTTTTTTGCATTATTATCTTTTATCTTTCTGCTTCACAGTAAAATTTCATTCTTTGTTGAGTTTGTTGTTAATATATTATGATCTCATATTGCTTAATATTGCATTATCCTCTCATTTTCAACAATATATACAGTAACTCTGAATTATTGTTCATACGAAACTAGTTCATTATACAGTGATGTCTGATATAGTAGTGAGAGCTTCGTCTTGTTCTCAATATTGAAGTGGACTATGTCATATTGTTATTCTGTTTTCTCTTCTCATCTTTTTGCCCATTTACATTTTCTGTTTCTGTCTTACTCCCCTTCTTTCTTCTTGCCCAAGTATCATAACAGGATGATTTGTTGTTACGGAGTCATCTGTCACCAAACCTAAACGATGAAATGAGACTTCTCGTCTTTTATGAATAATGCAGCGGGTCAGGGGGTTGCTGTTTTGGTTACAGTCGACGGCACAAACACGGACCTCAGGTAGTACACTCATCAGTCCTGCTGTTTCTCACCATATGGAGTCAATGAACCGGGACTCCCTCCTACACGCAAACGCAGACACACACACACACGTTTCACATGTGCCTGCAGATACAAATTCATAGCAGTACAGTGAATAGTTGAATGTCATATTAACTGTTAGAAATAACTAATTATTTCTTGAAAATTATAGATAGATAAGAAGAGAGAAAAACAGCTAAGTGGGCATATTTGTGCAGTTTGTAACTCAATTCAATTAATTTTATTTTGTACAGCCCCAAATCACAAATTTGCATAAGAGCGCTTTACAAAATTAACAAATGTTATAAGATAATATAAATATATAAATCCTTACCAAAGAATAATCAAGGAATACAAACTCAAGAGCCTGTCCCCATCTTATGGTCACAAAGTGAAACTGCTGCCTGAGAAAAAAAAAGAGCAGAAAATAAAACAGTTAGTTAAAATAAAAAGCATAAATTGTGATCATAGTGATCAACATTTTTTCATTTTCTTCCCTCATTCGTTTTCAGTGTTTAATTCGATGAAACAATTCACAGACTTATTGAATTAGATGTTCCCGCCTCTGTGCAATTGAGATATCTGTTACAGATGATGTGCCGTATAATGAATGCCTAATTTATGTAATTAGACCATTAAGCATAATCCGAGCATATGTTGTAAATGCCCTGAGGTCTTCTTCCAGGTACCCCCCTCTGATCACCCATAACCAACTAATGGGGCGGGCTGCTGCGAGGACTGTAATCCCGCCGTTTGATAAAATAAACAAACAAAAAAAATACATTCACCTTATCATCATATCGAGCATTGAGATCATGCTTTTCTTCTGTTTTTTTTTTCCTGGTCAAAAATGAATATTCAAGTGGGCAACATGTGAAAATGGCCTTTAAATAGTGTGCATATTCCGTTATAGGCTAAGTTGTCTATTGAGGAGGTTATTGTGAGAGCCCTCTGTCTGCTAATTAATTGTCATTCTGCTGAATATTCATAACCTATCATCGGCGCGTCCTTAATTGCACCGTAAAACATCTCTTGGGGCTGAAATCACCACGGACTTAATTAGCAGCACAGGCCTATTGGTTGGGTGGGAGAGTCACATTTTGCAGCAGACAACAAACTACACCTGCCTTCACTGCACGTGCGTTTTAACGCAGAGTCCAGGTAACAAATGCCTCTAAATGTACAGTCCGGCTCGCGATGATAAGCATGACCCAAATAGAAAATGGATTTAATTAAACACGTTATTCGGTTATGAATGTTCGTATTAAAGGCGCAAGTTTCTCGACGTCCGGCTATGATTTGTCTATTTATAGGTTGATTAGTGGCCTATTTAAATATTGTCCGCAGTCAGCAGACATCCCGCTCCGCAGATGCGTAAGGATTGAAAAATAAAAAATATCACCACAAAAAAAAAAATCATACCATCCATACAATTGCAGATTTAGAGCTCAGAGGTGTATTATTTTTTACGAGTTCATATTTCCAACTTGGACTCAGCCCTTGAATAAATATTTTCCTTTGTATTAGCCCTGATCTTTACATTTCTCTTAATCGTTCCCTGAGAGGCTGGTTTCTTCCTGTTTCCCTCCCCGCAGGTCTGGGTGGCAGCATATCTCAACTCGAGTCAGTGTGACAATATTGTTTGGCTATCATGCGCTGCTTTAGGCTGAATGGCATCGATCCTCTTTTAACAACATTTGTTTCCTATTGTGTTCGGGGCTGCAGCAGAGGAGGGCAGACGTGTGAAAGTGGCTGTTTGATTCTCTTTTTCATCCCCATGACCTCAGCTTTTGTGTCTCGTCACCCTGGGAATGTCACGCCTCACTACTCTACTTTAAGATGTTTCAGAAAGTGCCCTTTGTTTTCGCTCCTCTTTTTTTCTTTTTTTTTTTTTTGAAAGCTCACACAAAATTGTTCTTGCCCCCCCCCCCCCTATAAAGGATACTTCAGGCTGAGGCACGGTTCACAAGTGCAATGCAATTTGGCTTATCCCAACCTTTGTTCTGGTTTCTACAAATGACCAAACATAGTGCAGACTTGATCTACTGCTGCTTGAACTCAGGAGTTTGAGAGCAGCTAAAAAAAAAAAAAAAAAAAAAAAAAAAAGCCATTCAGATTCAGAGTCATGGTGGTATTTTCAGTGTGTCCATTCGCCGGGGGACAAAAGGTCTACCAACATCCCATAACCCCGAAGCTCAAAAAGCCACTCTGTCTTGTGTGTGTGAGGGGGGAGAGAGAGAGGGAGAGAGAGGGAGAGAGAGAGAGAGAGGGAGAGAGACCCTCACTGGCTGGTTAATGCGAGTGTTGCGGGTTAAATCGCAAAGCAGTGAATGCGCGCGCGCCAGTGAACAAATACAAGTGGCAAAGATGAGCTATTTCGAGAGCGAAATATACAGCTAAGAATCATGCGTCCAAATGTTTAATAGCCAGGGACGTTCTTGCATGCCAATAGCTCGCAATCACGTATTTTGTTTGGAAGTAACAAAGGCGGCATAATATATATAAGTGAATCCACATAATCCGCGCTGTATATTTTAAATGGACGAATGGACGTCAGAAGGTGTTTGGCACTTGGCAGTGTGTTGTCATTATCCGCGGTGTTTGAGATGCCTCGAATGGGCCACTTCCTTCTGGACAAAACCCCTTTCAGCTGAGCATTAATGGGAAATGACAGGTGTTAAAAGGCACTGCGGAGGGGGAAAAAAGTCATGAAACGGCGCGACGAAAGTTTTAGACTTGACACTAAACAAATGGACTTTTTCCAATTTGTGTATATATACATTTATATAGCGATGTATATTTATTATAGTTAGCCAATGTCTATCTGAAATAGTTCCCTCCCTTTAACCGAGGTTTTCAGATTGTTAAACAGTGTTTATACAGCACCGAGGACGCTCCTGGTTTCTGGGGGAAAATAGCTCGGTGTCCCCCGCGATGCGATTCTTTTCGTAATCCGTCAGACTGGTGATGGGGTGCATTGTGGATTTATGGGGGGAAATTAGCATAAATTATGAGCAAATCTGCGTGTGCGTGTGTGTGGTCCCTGCATTGCAAACCCTCCAAGCGGAAAGGTGGCCCTGGCCAAAAGCTTGAATAGCAATAGCTCAAAATAGGCTTCCCATTTGGTTTTCACATTCATATAATTGACTTATGGATATTTTATACAGTTTTCACCACACCATCCTGAAGGGTTTATTTGCATTTCTGAAGTACTTTTTGAATCTTCTTTACATAAACACAATGGACTTGACTGCCTCATGAAGTTTCAGTTTGAACAACGTTGTTTGCATTGTGTTGATGTTTTCATATCGTCTGCTTCCTCTGCGCAGCTCCGGGCGAAATTAGCTGAGAAAAACTAATAGTCGGCTCATCAACAAACTTGCTCATGGCGAATTATTTTGTGTGGCAGTTCGTAAACAATATTAGTCTTTAATTAGGAGGAAGCCCAATGTATTTTTCTTTGCAACGTTTTATGTGTAAAGTAAGTTTTCTTTAAAAACCCACATCATAATAAAAAGGTTATCAGCGTCCCTTGTTACACGCCACTGCACAAACGGTACTCATTTTAATTAATCCACCTCCAGATAAAATGCGCATCTGCCCCAACAGCAACGCACACGTTTAAAAGTCATTTTCATTACGAAATAGAAATAAATGACAATATACCGTTTCCGTTGAAATTCCAAATATCTACCCTGAGTGTACGTGTACAGTCCGCTGAAGAAATATTAGCGCATACCTTCACACACCGAGTTTCATTCTCGCAGTTCAATTCCGGTCGCCGAGCCTTTTCACCCCTTTTTCTGTCTTCAAATGGAAATGATTTCCATTGGCCCAAGGTGTCCATGTAAATAGGTGTAAATGAAACCAGATTATGGCTTCCTCCCGATCCCCCCCCCCTCCCCTCTCCCCCTCCTCCCATGGCAATTGTCATGTGATAGCAAAGAGGTGGCACATTAATGGAGCGCCTCTACAGGGGTCTTTTCTGCTCATGTCACTACATAAAACTATCAGATGGTTAGAGGAAGGCCACGGAGGCATCCACTTAGCTCGTCTTATCGAGGACGCCAAATGAAATCTATTCACAGCTCCGCTAGCGGGACGATCTGACTTACTTTGGCAGAGAGACTCACAGCAGCCGTCACTCCATAAATGTGCAGACTGCACACCGCACGGGCGCTCGATCCGGCTGTTTAGCGCACAACTCCAGCAGTGTCGATATTGAAACTTTCCTCGCTGGCTGTTGTGTTTTTTTTTTCTTCATGAAGAGCGGCAAGCTTTCGTCAAGGAATTAAGGGAGACTATATTTTTGTTTAGTTTTTTCGTTTTTTAAATTGCTTTTCCTGAAGATATCCAGGATGCCTCGCCCAGGGAGAAACACGTACAGCGACCAGAAGCCGCCTTACTCCTACATCTCCCTCACTGCCATGGCGATCCAGAGCTGCCCAGAGAAGATGCTGCCTCTCAGTGAAATCTACAAGTTCATCATGGATAGATTCCCGTATTATAGAGAAAACACTCAGCGGTGGCAAAACTCGCTGCGACACAACCTGTCCTTCAACGACTGCTTCATCAAAATCCCCCGGCGCCCGGATCAGCCGGGCAAAGGCAGCTTCTGGGCTCTGCACCCCAGCTGCGGGGACATGTTCGAGAACGGCAGTTTCTTGAGACGACGCAAGAGGTTCAAACTGTTGACTTCGACCGATCACTTGGCCCCCAGCAAGCAGTCGGACGCCGCCCATTACCTGCAGCAGCAGGCCAAACTGAGGCTGAGCGCCTTGGCGGCCAGCGGCACACACCTGCCCCAGATGTCATCTTACAACCTCGGAGTGTCCCAGTCTTCAACCTTCAAGCACCCGTTCGCCATCGAGAACATCATCGCCAGAGAGTACAAGGTGCCGGGCAGCCTGGCGTTCTCCACCATGCAGTCCATGTCCGCCGGCTACCCGCTGCACAACCAGCTGACGACGGCCTGGCCCCACATGTACAACACCGGCATGATCGACACGACGGCCCCCATCTCCATGGCGAGCGGCGACTACGGCGCGTACGGCATGCCGCTCAAGTCCCTGTGTCACGGGGGACAGTCGTTACCGGCCATTCCCGTGCCGATCAAGCCGACGCCGACCTCCATGGCGGGGTTCTCGGCGTTGCCGACACACATTCCCGCGTTTCTGTCGAACTCTCCTCAGTCGCTGAGCCCGACGTCCCCGCAGACAGCGACGAGCCAAAGCAGCCCGGCGACCCCCAGCGAGACTCTGACCAGCCCCTCCACCTTGCAGTCCGTGGCTGTGCACTGACCGGCCGAACTTTTCTCGTGCAAACGAAGTGCTGGCCGGCTCCCAGGGCACCTTTTATCAATCCCAAAGTTTATATTTTCTGTCGTCGGAAACTATCAAGGCGAGTTGCAGTTGCATATCTGAATTAATTGTGTACGTGTCGAATGTGTCGCTTTAAATCGTGTCATAGAAGTCCAGCACAGAGAGTATTGCTCTTGAAAATATAAATTATTTGATAGTTCTATTTTTCAGTTTGTTCGGAAACGTGAGCGGCGGACGTGGTGTGCCAGCTGGGGGTCGTTTGTTTTGGCACCACCGGCTCTGATTTGAAGTGCTTGCAATTTCCGTGGCAGTTTTTCAGTTGTATCAAATAGCAAAATGTTTGCACCGTTTCTGTGTGACCGCTGTAATGTCAATGAAATTGCGAGGCAATGGCCGTGTTTTCGTTTGCTTTTAATTACTGCAATGATGGATAAGGGTATACCAAATAGGAATAGGATTTAGATGTGTTCCTACCATCTCCGTAAAAAAAGAAAGCAAAATGAGTTATCATATCTTTTCAAACTGGAAAAGTGGTATGAGACGTCCTCACGATGCAAGGTGTGAATATTGCAAATAACTGATACTGAAATGTTGTAAAATGCACTTTTTAGTTTTATGTTTTAGATATCTATTTTCCAGAAAAAGTTCTGTGAAGCATTTAATTTAAAAGGCTGTGGTGACCATGTGTATCAGATGCTGTAAATTTGTACTGTTTTTTAGGTAAAAGCATGCATTCAAAAAAAATTGTGTTGGTACTGTTGTTGTTATTGTTGTTGTTTTGTTTATGTTTGATATTTTTTTGCAAGCATGCGTGCTTTCGAAAAGTGTGCAAACAGTCTGCAATGAGTTGGAAAAAGTGGTCATCAAAATATTTTCTCATTAAAAGTGAAGTAAACAATCAAAAATGTTTCTGAAGATTTAATCTAAGAAAACTTTTAATTTGAGTATTGTTATTGCTATTACATTTATTAAAATATATGAAACTTTTTTTTCCGGAAAATCATACATTAATTTCCTACCAAAAATAAAATAATAAGAATAAAAGTTACATTGATAGTAATAATAACAATTATACCGCTGATCTCGTGTACCAGGATTTGATTTCAGTGTGGAAGAGAAGCAGTGGGGAGAGAAATGAATGTGCAGTCGATTAGGATGCATGGAGTTGCGATGCATGGTCACAGCGCAGACAATTGGGCTCATTCATCACGCTGTGGGCTAAACACAATTAAGCCCAACAATAAACATTTGGAAAAGCCGCATAGTGTCCAAATTTAGGCTCTTTACGTTGTCCTTCAAAAGTCATCGAGCGCAGTTAAACGTGTCAAGCAGATTTTTTTTTTCTCAAATGTTTCGCGCTTATCGAATGCTTTAATGTTGAAGACGACTTAATTCAACAAGTTTCTAAATACAGATGGAGATACATCTACAAAGTATATCTATACATATTTTTCATTCTATTCGACTATTTATTTTCAGGATAAAAAGCGCTTTAGCTGCCTCCCTTGTAGAAAAGCAGCAGTCTTTTGGGGGTATTAAACACATACATTTGAATTCCGTCACTTTATACAATCGAGTAGATCAAATAAAGGGTCTCGGGCCACTTCATTCTCCCTCATTCACTTGAATTGAAAGTGCAAAGAAAAGCAAACTTAGACTGGGCCACCAATGTAGATTTAGCCTTTTTTCAGGAAGACAAAAAGACTGATTTTTCACAAACACATTGCTGACTGGGGAACTAGGAAACGAGCTGCAAGACCCTTTTGGAATTTAAATCCACCCCTCCCCCATGGACTGTTTGGACAACAGTGTTAGTTTTTTCTTCTTCTCCTCACTTTGTGCATTTGTGTGTGTAACATTCATTCTGACTCTGGATGATTTAATGTATTGACACTGCAACGGCAGATTACAAGCTTTAATTTGGAATCAGATTACATTTTTCTGGCTGGTCATTACAATTTCATTTAAACCACATCAACGTGCCGTATGGAACTTTTTTTCACTAAGCACATTAAAGCAATGAGTCCAGCCACAAAGAAATATGTAACAACACTATATATTTACTACACATTTAAACGTATCCACCAGGATGGATTTCAGTGTACTTTGTCTGTTATAATTAAAATATGAATGTAACATATATATATAAATTAATTTCTGGAAAAAAACTTTTGTGAAGAAGAACTCATTCATTAAAAAAAACGTCCCAGAATTAAAAAGTAACTAAAAGTGTTCATTTGATGTGTTATGTTCTATTTTGAAGAAATGCAACTTTAGAACTGCAACATCCTTGCCTCCTTTGATTATATTTTAAGATGCAATGCGTCGAGCGGATGTTTCATGAAAGTGACTGAAATATTGCACATAAACGGAATGAAGTAATTCCAGAAAAGAGGTTTTTCTGGTTGTCAGTGAGTTCGCAAATAAACAAAAACCTTCAGCTTGTCCAGCACAACATGTTCAAATGAGCATGGAACCGAAGGTTACAGGTGGAAGAGGGAAGAAATATATTTGACAACATTGGAATCCCATCTGACACCCAATTTGGAAATCCGCATTTTTTTTCTGAATGAAAACATAAATTGATAACTGTTGTTATGCATGTATTTTTTTCATCTGCTAATGTTCCAGTTTACCTCCTATCATTTCATTCATTCCTTATAATAAAACTGGTTCTTGCCAATTCAGCAATGATGTTTTTCATAATTTCAGTAACATCATCTGAACTCAGTTTCATAAACCAAGTCTGCTTGTCCTTGTTCTCTCGACTATGTTACACTTAGACAAAGAAGAAGGTCATCTTAGGCAGGGAATGAAATATAGACCACATGTAAAGCCCCAATGTTGTAGTTTAATTAAAATAATTCATTAAAGTGGAGGCCCAAGGTAATTAGCATGTATAATTTATGATTTGCTTAATGCATGCAGGCAGTGGCCTCCGCAATAAACTCAACTTAACCTCAAGTAGGGAGCTGATACGGACAGGGTGCTGTTATTTACTATGTGTTTATTGTTTGGATATTTGTCAAGAGGAAGCAAGTGTTTCATAAAACCCCGGCCATTATCTGGCTTCCACGGCACACAAACAACTTATTTGTTTATGAGTTTATCTTGTGGATTTATGCTCACTCATGAGAGGAGCTGTCAGGCTCGTCGTGAAGGAGAGATGTTGGGAGAAGCCGTCACTTTTTCTTTCTGTTCAGCGTCTATGTTTATACGGTGAATCCGCTGGTCAATATGAAAAATATTTTTTGCCGGCTTTTTGAGCTGACAGAATGAGGACGTGGACAAACACTCTAGCTTCTCTTTTCTCCCACAGCAGACAGACTGTCATCTCTGACTTTTAGAAGAAGCAAAATAATCAGTGATGGACAAAACTTGCATTAATTATGCTCCGCAAACGTGTCAATCCTTGACAAGCCTTTTGACATTTTGAAACATGGCTAGTGGCTATATTTCATAATTTCCTGCAAGTACATAGTTTTTTTTCTACGCAAAAACCACAAATTAAAAACAAATATTTCCAGATGGAGCTGTGGACCCTGTAAACTGATTTATTTTAGTGGTAAATAGACCAGCGTGGTGCTCTCCTGACAGGTTGGAGACGCGCTGCTGGGTAAACATCTTTATTTTCTGAGATGCCATCATTCCTTTAAACCTGTTCATACAAATCATACACAATAAAATCATAGTAGTAAATTTTAACATTTGTAATACGGTTTTGTCACAGGTCATCCATCTGTTTTGATACCACAAAAAGAGCAGTGTGGAGATGATGTGCCACAAGTCAAATCCACACGGGGCACGTCATCATTATGAGACTATGCTTAAATCATCCGTCATAATGGGTGACCCCCAGGTTAACTAGGTTACATGGCTGTGTCCGAGGGCAAAGGGCAGGTATAGTGGGCAGCTGGAGGGAGAGAGGGATGCAGCAGCATTCGGGGCAGGCCCAGCCAAACACCCATGTGTGCATGAAATTAGAGTGTCAACATCTGATTCATGCTGCTGGGTGGTGACTGTGAAACAAATTATGGCAGCGGGTGGCGGCGGCAAAATTCCACCGAGCCGCAGCAGACAGAGCTGGGAGCTAAAGATGTGTTTTATAAACTGTGATGAAACTCTTTTTTTGTCATAAAGCTTAAGGCTCTCAGTTCATGCTCCTGCCCATCAGAAAAGGAGGAATCTATATTTTTTTAAATGTTTTTTTTAATGTTATTTAAATGTACCTTTGAGCCGCATACTGAAATTTAAGTTATCTGGTGGAAGTGGATGTCGTAAAGAAGACCTACTGGTTCCAGGAAATGGGGTGATGATTGTTATTCAAGATAAGGATTCACATTGTTGCTGCAGGTTGTGATGTGCAAATGAAAGAGTTCCTCAGCAGAAAAATAAAGCTGAAAAAATAAATATGTATACATATGTATATATAGAGATTGATATATATGTGGATATATAGATGTATAAATAGATACTGCAAGGAATTGTAAAAGTCCTTTTTTCCATCAGTCCTCGGATGTTCTTGAGAATACATTTTAAAACCCTTTGAGGTACATTTGTGATTTTCAGCTGTATAAATATAATGACTTCACTTCACTTCACTAATAACATGACTTGACAGGTTACATATATTTAGGTAAACATAGCTGTTTCTAATGTATATAGATGGATCTCTGGTTATTATCTCCTGAATGTCTGTGTTGGACGGGTTGAGACGAGGTGAGACTGACAACCAACAGAAAGTCATTGATCAAACTTCAGGCTCCAAGCTCGTCCACCTCCGGCCATTACATCTGAGATCGGACTCGCACGTCTTCCTCATGTCATCATTAAAGTAGGGTTGAAAGTCAGTGTGGCTTTCTTTCTCGCGGTACCCAAGAGGTTGATAATGTTGAATTCTATCATGCTTATTCCTGATAAATCTGCCCTGCAGAGATTCATTCGGCATGCCTGTGAAGGGTGTGTTCTCAGAGCGAAAGTGCTGCTCTGTCCCAGCTTGTCCTGTCAAAGTATTACATTCAATTCATAAGAGCCCCACAGCTACGGCTTGGCCAAATGCTTGTTAATGCAGAACCTCAGTGTGGGAAGCAAGCTAAATACAAACACGCTGCTTTAATTAAGGTACTTAACAGGTTTGACGCTACACTGTTGTTGCTTCTCAAGTGCTTTAACTGTTAGGTGTTAAAACTGTAACAGAGTCTGTGGACTTTTAGCAGCCTGCTATTTCCCCTTTTTAAATGTGTGACGAAAAGCTAATTTATCACCTTTCCGTGGGATCTTATCGTACCATCTCCAGCCATAAAACTAACACTTGCACAGGACTTCAAAGGTGCGCTGTGGTAGCAGAGGTGAGAAAGAGGCCTTCATCCACTTGGGGCTAGTTCCTCCCAGAGATGAGATGGGGCTGATTAGCGAGAGTGTACAGCGAGCCCCGTGGGGACAGCAGCTGGAGGAGCGCTCCCCACAGCAGCAGGGCAGAGGTGTGAGATTTGACAGCTCCTGTCTCTCCCCTCTGGACACTGCAGGGTTCAGGACACCCTCAGCAGGCCCGGGCTCTGCACTGGGTAGGAAGTCAGCAGTAATTGCCATTCAGACAGTTGGGACAGAAGCCGGGGCCACAATAACCAGCGAAGAACACACAGCCCGTTTCCTCTTTGTCTTGATGTGTTTGAGGAAGGATGCTACACCTCCTCTCGTACGGAACAAAGCCGCAGTAAAGTTCTCACAATCGAATACAATCTTGCAGAAGTTGGAGAGGAAGACGTATCGTTCTGGCGTAGCTGCGCAGTTGTACTCTCCCACACCTAGCGAAGGCCCACGTGGCTGGTTATTGCATAAGAAGACTGCATTGTTTTGTTAAATTTTACTTCATCTGTCTTTGATCTAATCTCATGTTGTCGTGGCCGGTGTGAAGATCCCTATCAAGTGCATGATCCAGCACTACGCTCTTTGTGATTGTGATAATCTCCTGCATTGAAATTCCACTTTGTTCCTTTGTTTCTTTGTTAGCGAACACAATGAGAGGTTAATTAGCAGCCACTGGTAGCCTCTGCGTTCCTGCATCCTTCATCACAGCTGAAGTGTACTCTTCACTGGAGCCGCTGGCACTAACAAGACCAAACACAAGGCCTTGAGCCAATTCAAAGCGAGCAGAACACAAACGCGGCAGCAACTTAATCCCTTTCACCCTAAAACACAGGCCCCAAAAGTATCAGCTGTAATTGTTTTCTTTTTTTCCTCCATGTCATTAATTGCTCCCATCATTGTTTCCTTTCTTGGACCGAAAACACACAGAGGAGGGATTGACTAAACCAGCATTGCATGGAGTTACGCACGCTCACATTTGTCAAACATTTGTCAAACATTAAAGGGCAATTTCATGTTGTTGTTATCTGATTCCGATGTGTCAGTGTCGTTTTCTGTTTCTTCGGCGGTGTGGCTCTCAGCGCAATGCATTTATCTGTAATATTGCCCTTCCGCCACTTCACATCTCCCCATTCCCTGGTGGTCTAATTTATGTTAAGTCACAAACCTCCCCTATGGCTGTTTTGAAATGTTCAGAATGGAGACTGTGTGCTCCAGGTTTATGCCAGCACCACAATCCCCTGTATAATTGTTCTCTATGGGAAAGCACATCTCAGTGAAACCATCTGCAAGTCCATGGGGCAGTTTCTGAAGAATGAGTGGACTTCTTAGGGGGTTCCACTGCAATCCAGTTTCTCTTGTGAAGCAAGTAATTAATTCAAATCTCAGGAAGTCAATAGCTGCCTGGATCAGAGGCACGTAGCACACAGCTGCTGTTACCTCCAAACCAACACATTCTCACTGCTTGTCTTCTCAGGAAGTCGCCAAACAAAAAGGTCACAATGGGCTCACACACCCGTACAGGGCCACAATAACACTTGTTTCAAACTGGGATTTTTGTGTACTCTTATCATACGGTGCACACTTCATTACTCACAATTGTAGTGATGATAAAGTCCCCAATACTCTTAGGAAATGGATTATTCATGAATGATGTAATTGTAGTGTCATTAAATAAGCTTTCAAGGTTTGGTGGTTCCTCTGGCTATAATTATTTTTTCAACCATTATTTTTTTTCTTCTTCTTGATATAAAGAAAACAGGCAACAGACTATTTTCCGTGATAAAAAGCATTGATTTAACTGGTCAAGGTCTTGGCTGCCTTTACGTGATATCTGTGTCTCAACACAGATTTTTCTGAAATTCAAAGCCCCAATTTTTCTGTCCATTTTTGTGATGATTTGTTGAAAAATAGTTGTGCTTTTTGGGGGGTCATTAATTCATTAACTAAAGCGCAGAGTGATGAAACATGCTGAAAGAGCCAGGGCAGCACTTTAGGAACTACAAATGAACATCACTTGCTTGCTGCAGCCACCTTTCTTTAGAAGAAGAGCAAATGAGAAGAACGTAACATTTTAGTTATGCGTTGACAACTCACCTTAAAGTAATTCTATTAAAATGAGGAATCATTTTAATAGAATTACCGTAAGGTGAGTTTTCGAGCTGAAATCAAAAGGCAGCGTCTTCCCCTTGACAGCGCGATCTCCGAGCATATCGGGCGGAGATCAGCGGGACAGGAAGGCCTCGGCGTCTGGGAAGTGAAAGCCTCTGATTTACAGGCAGTAAACTTTCCTCTCCCCTTCTTCTCGGGACGGGGCAGGGCCGGACTAAATGCCTCGCTGGGCTGCTCCCTACAGCTTATTGTTATCCGGCCCACAGAGGAAGCCACTGCTGTGCTTCCAGCCTGTCTCTGACAACAAGTGTAAATAAGGATCTAAATAACAAACAGAGGAATGCAAGCCTGTGTGTCACAGGGAGCTTCACAGGGCTCCGCTTCAGCTCCACACCGGCCATCTTAATGACTTGGTCAAAGGGAGCGTGCAACGGTCAGCTAATTTCTTTTCTTTGGCGTCATTAGATGGCACTGTAGTGGACAAATGAAAAGCAGGGCCAGTGTGTGTGTGTGCGTGTGTGTGTCATGGATTACTAGCTTTGCCGTTGTTGTAACGACCAAGGAACAAAAAAATGAGTTTTTAAAAGCAATTTGGGTCTTAGTCAGTGTTCATCAAATTAGATTTTGTAACATGCAAGTCATTCCAACGGCTTTCTTCAAACACACTAAAATAATGTTTTTTTTATTCATTATAGTTTGATGGTGAACATCTTGTGGAAAAATGCCTCAGTTCAGAATGACTGACAGTGAACCAAACACAATCCCTTTATGTGAAAATGTCGTGGCAGATTCACAGCTTTGTCTTTTGTTTCATTCTTTGATTGAGCAGGTAAGTCACGACATCCATTTGGCTCATCCAATCAGCTGCACTCAACACCTGAAGCTTTGCACAGAGTTCTTATTAATGTTTTCTAACGAGAGCAAAGTAAACACTTTTATTTGCACATGATTTTCCGACTGTGACTAAATCTCCATGATCCAGAGTCTCCTTCCACTTGACCTTTGACATTCAGAAGCCCTTCTTCATACTGCGTTTGAGTGTGTGTTGTGCAGCTTGATTGAAAGTCCTCGAGCATACCGCCCGAGTTATGAGTCCTCCTCCTTGTGAGACCCTCTCTGGTTTTGGCGAGAGCCTTGTGCAGAGCCTGAAAAAGGGCTCGCCCTTCTGGCCACAAATCAGCCGGGGAGGCAAGCTTGTATCTTCAAAGGATGGGACCCCCCCTCCCTCCCTCGCCTGCCAGTGATTTACAGCCCCCACTGAGACAAATTTAGGCACGGCCACTGTCTCTGCACCTGGGCCTTTATCAAGCAGCCAGGATGAGCTCTTTGCAGAAGACATTCAAATGTACAAGGAGCAGATTAGGCTGACTCAATCTTCTTTTGCTCAGAGAGAGAGAGAGAGAGAGAGAGACACAGAGAGAGAGAGAGAGAAAAGAGAGAAAAGAGAGAACCGGCTGACTTCAAAAAGAGCTCTTTACCTCCGCTGCGTGAATGAGTGAAAGGAGTTTGGGAATGAAAACAGCCTTGTGTATTCAAAGTGCTAATTCACAACTTATTCCTCTAATACACTCATGGAACACATTTAATTGTGTTAGTTCGCATTCCAAAGACACGTTTGTAGCTTTTAATTGGAGGTCTCTTTGAAATCATTGAAATGTATGACTTGTGAGGCCAACTTAAACAGTTCTCATGTGCCCGGCTTGGAGGGTGGCTGGCTTTCATTCCCAGGCCAGGGCGGCTCTCCAATATTAGCTATTAGAGTAAAAGTGATCTGAATTTAACTGTTGTTGTTTTTGTTTCTATTTTCCATCATTATTTTTATTTTTTTTTTGATAATTGATCTGTGCTTTTTTAAAAACTACACTAACTACATTGCAGCTTTCATGAGGAACCAGAGAATTCAGTTCAACACAATATGAATGATGTATGTAATGCAAAAGGTTAAAATATTTGTATAATACTATATTCGTTTAGCAATGCGATTTGCGTGAAAAGTTGTACTTCTATACAATTAAAACAGGAGAGGATGCATGTGCGGTGTGTGTGTGTGTGTGTGTGTGTGTGTGTGTGTGTGTGTGTGTGTGTGTGTGTCTGTGTGTGCTGTGGTCCTGGATGGGAGGAGTGAGCGCTGTAGCATATTTCTGTTTCAATCTTCACACATGTCCACAGTGTTCAATACACTCTGGCAACCTCTGTGGGTGTCAGTTACTTTTTTCAGATAAACTATGGACTTCTTTCTCCCTGAATGAATTCTTTCTTAAGCCATTCTGCCTTCCTCCCCTGAATCATCCTTTAATCCAGAGAAAAGACCCAGAGAACTGGCTGTCATTTAATGCTGCCACTGCCAGGACTCCTAGCTTAAATAAAGTCAGTGTAGCATGAATCTAATTCTGTGGATGTATGGGCCTGGGACGGTGAATGTTGCGTCTGGAGAGCCGGTCCCCTTCAAAACCTCCGTGCGAATGCCTGGCGACTGCACAGTTACCCACAGTGAAAGGACCACCCACTTAGGGTTGAGAGGGGATTTGAAGCTTCCCTGCCCGCTCTTTCCTTTCCGGGGCCTTTCTGATACTGTTCGCAGCTCATCCAGTTGTGCCACTCTCAATGTTACTCCACGGCTCTGTAAAGCTTCAACTGTCAATCTTTCTTTTGGGATGATACCCATGCATATGTTGATACAACATGAAGGATTTCCCGAGGGCCTTGAGTGTGCTTTATTAGATTGTGTTAATAGTTAAACAGAGATTATTCAAATATTGAATTTAGACTCTGGGTTTCATTTTTGCAGTACACACAATACACAGAACTACAACACAGTGCTTTCTTTGATAAATCTCTGGAAAATGTGATGATTCAAAATTCAGTGCAGGATTTAAGACAAAGATGTTTCCTTGAGATATGTCACATTATACAATACTGAAATAATGTAAAAGTATGATTCGTAATATTCACAAAAACATTTAGTGATGAAACGACTCCGCTATTTTACCAATAGTCCCTGCAGTTTGAATTTCCCTGCTTCATACGCATCCCCGGGCTTCTCTCCAGGCTTTTGCCCGTTTTCTTTGAGGTCTTGTATATTTGGATTTCCTGCTTCATTGCTCCACCCAACGTGTTCATTTCCAACTGCCCATCTCCATTTACAACCTGTTTTTATCAACTTTTTTCACAAAGCACAACAAAACAGAGGGAGTGGAGCCCCGGCGCTTGTGGGGCGCTAACACAGCCAAGAACATTGTCCATGAACTTCTCCTCATCTCCATCCCCCAGTGTTATAGACAAACAATCCTTTCCAAATGCAGCGGAAGGGGTCATGGCGTTAACAGAGGAAGGAATGCTTTGGGGAGAAAATATTGTTCAGCAATGACACAGAAGTAATTTGGGTCTCACTGAGTGATTTCATCAGGGCCTTTGTTGCCTCAAAGTGTTTGACCCAGAGGTCCCTGTCAGCCCTGTTGTTAATGGGAGCCGGAGCAGAGTGACAGCCCCAGAAAGTAAAACATTTTAATACTAATAGTGGGCCTCCAGAGGCTTAGGCATAAATATTTAAGCTCTTCTCCCTTGTCCGAAATACTGGGGGGTCTCCGTGGTGCATTTATCTATAATGCAAGAAAAAGAGCAAATATATCAGCTAGATGCGACGATACCGGCTTGGTGGGGTTTTGCTTCCGCAGTGGTGCGAGAATGAAGTTAAAGTTTCTTAAAACCTGGAAACTGGAACATTACTGCGAGCTGTTTGTATCCCTCATCAAGCCTTTCGAGGCAGCACGACTAAAACCATGAACTGCTATCAGTTCATGGTCCTATGAGTGAGGTCTGAGAAGATTTCCCCGCTTTAGCATGAAGACAAGGTACTAGCTTTGGCCTATTTCTCAAAGTAAACTTCATTAAAAAGGCTATGTGGCTTGTGAAGGTGGTCTGACGTGCCTTGAATGATGGTCTTGACAAACAAAGCTGCTACACAAGCCATCGAATTATCTCTGTCAAACTTTGGCGTAATCTGAGCTGATCCTCTTAAAAAAATTTAAATGAAAACATTTGCACATCAATGGGCTCCATGGCAACGCTGTGTGTATTCTTCTTCGGGGTGCCTCTTTAACACTGAGCTTTAGAAAAGCACATCTCCTCTGTTGTGTTGACAAACAACAAAACAAACAATATTAAATGGAGGAGCTGAAGTTTTTCACATCGTTGATTGATGGAGGAGGCTGAAAGGCTGAGGGAACCCGAGCTGAATGAACACTCAAGTTCGAGACGTCGGTAATTATATGATTGGTGCTTGGGATGTGTCGTTGGACGCCGGCTATAAACCAGAGCGAGAGCATTTTGAATAAGACGACCAAGGTTGTGAGAGTGAATGTGTTGCAGGACTCTTCATAAGTATTCACTGAGCCGCCTCATCAGTACTTTATAGCTGCATGTTATTGCTCTCCACAGTGAGGATCTCCACTCCCCCTAGTGGTGGACAGTAAATTAGCCCGCATGAACTTAAAATCATCTCCCTTCTCGGGTTTTACCCAAACAGCTCGGGAGCCTTCTGAATACATTATAACATAAACTCAGGCATTTTCGTGGGTGCAAGTGTTGCAACAAAATGTGATTATGTTTGTGAAAATAATAGTGCTTCCGTGGTACTTCCTCTGCATTCTGGGAAATGGGCGATGTATTAATATAGCTTGTGGCTTAATTGGGTTTTGGATGGTAGATTAATTAATTTGTGGCTAATAGGCACAAACATGAGAAAACAAACTTCTTTACTTTAAGCTCAGGCTGTACATGCATCTAAGTAAGTAATGTAAATTATGCAGACTGTGTTGATTATTCTGACAAAGAGGTTTTTGTAAGAGGTGCTTTAAAAGATTACTGCTTCCTGGCATTTTATCAATTGCACACTTCCATAAACAAGTCATGCTGCAGATTTGAATTATTAGTCTGCTTTGTGCTAACAAATATTGTGCAGTGATTAATGGAACATCTTGTTTATAAAAATATAATCAATTTTCTGTAATAGCGTGTAGACTATATGATATACACTCTGCTACCAGTTTTTACAACAGCATGAATTTCTACCCAAGTAATTATAAAGGCAATTCTGATTCTCATTCTTAACTGTAACTTATTTCTAAGTATGGGACTTTGACACAATGCAGAACTTAAAGTTAATTAACTAACTCTAAATCTGCAGTTTTTGCCTCTCCTGAACAGTCTGAATCTCTGATGCAACACAGAAAAAAAGTTCTGGGAATTGAGCTATAGGTCTTGTAACTCTGCTGCAATCCATGCCTGCAAACGGATAGCTCACAGAAATACCCCCCAACCCCCCCTGGTCCTCAGCATAAAATGTGCTTTAATCAGCAGAACATCAATTAACAGCTGAAATAAAATGTCACCTTGC
This sequence comes from Gasterosteus aculeatus, assembly GCF_964276395.1. Lineage (NCBI taxonomy): Eukaryota > Metazoa > Chordata > Actinopteri > Perciformes > Gasterosteidae > Gasterosteus > Gasterosteus aculeatus. The sequence goes on from NC_135698.1 coordinate 13,338,235, forward strand.
CGTTTCAGGGGAGAAGACTTCTTCCCTGAAGCTTTCATTTGGAAAACTTTAAAAAGATTTCATATGGTAATTTTCTGATGGTGCTGCGTGCTAATATCATTTTCATTTAGTGGTGGTGTTAATTATGTTTGTAAAGTTTTAAAGCTCTACAAAGCAAAAATGTCATTATTCAAATATATTGTTCCAAGGTTTCCTGTTAATCTAAGGAGATGTTGACAGAGAGATTATTTTGACACAAGACAGATTAATTGGAAAAGACTAATTAGACAGTCTGAGGAATTGATTTTTGAATCATTTTAAGCCTGTGCACACAAATGTTGTATATTTAAAATCGCGCTACTTTAAAATATGTTTTACTTACAAACAGACAAAATCTCAATAAAATAACTAGTTAATTGCTTATTAAGGAAATCCAAGCCAAATTGCAAGACTAAATAGACAATAGATTATGCGCCATTTTCAAAAACCTAATACCCCATAGATCACAACTCTGCTACATTTAATGTGCCCTGAAAACTAAATATCCATTATTGTTTCATCTGGAACGCTAATTCCACGCACATTTACTTAGTCTCAAATAAAGACATGCAAATATTTCAGACCACTGTATCCACTTAGTCTGCAGATTTGGTCTAAACACCTAAAAGGCAGGCCGGAGATGGGACTACGCCGAGGTGGGACTGTGCTGCATATATCAGCAGAGTCCTGCCTATGTGATAATTCTCCAAAGTTAAACAACCATTAAAAGCCTGAGGAACTCTGACCTTCACAATCTAACTAAGCAAGAGAAGCCAATGATGTGGAACAGACCCAATCGCAGCACTCACATGATGATAAACTATGCTCCAGCTTTGCTAAAAAATAACTGTATGTCTTCGATGACATATATAGCGGCAGCATTTCAATACGATCCCAATTTATTTTGCACTAAAATGGTTTATTGTCGGCTATAAAGCACATGCGGCAAGAAGCGGAAGGACGAGGCTGCTCCGGCGCAGCGAGCGTGTCTCAAAGGCATATTGTTCTCTGTGCAGCTCAGGAGCACGTCTCAGTGATGTGCTTCAGCTCCACGAGAAGGCCGTAAAAACTATCAAAACTTATAAACCTTATCATTAGTCTGCCTCGTGTCACTCATCCCTGCCGCTTAACTCACAGATAGCTGTTTTTCTCTCAACGACTTTCTGCAAACTTCCATCACGAGTGGGAATTTTGGCACAACAGAAAATAAATTGATCTCATGAGAAGTGTTTTTTGTAACAACCTCCCGACGCCACAAGCACCATCACACGCACAAATTCAATGAATTTACAGATATTTAGGCTCCCGAGCAGTATTTGTCACTCTGTGTCAAAAAGTTATCACACAGAATAAATGAAAAGAAAGGAGGTTTCGCTTGTTGTTGAGACTCGTGGCGTGATATCAGGTCATTTACAATCCTACGACGTATTCAGATACTGCGCAGATAAGCGAGCGATACATCTTTCACCGTGCCTGCCCTTCACACTTGTCATAGCAGCACCGTAAACAGCATCCATAACAATTGAGCCCGCAGAGGGAAAACCTCCAACATGCCGAGGAGCCTGAAGCCAGGGCACACTTTGCTAACAAAGAGACCTGTTTTTTTTCAAATCCTTGATAAAATATGAAAAGCATTGTTCTTGCGACAAGTAACACTTTTGTTATTTTATTTTGCTGCAAACCGCCCTATAATTAATGTAGTGTTTAGTGAGAGTGTTTTATTATTTGTATACTTGGTAGAGGAAATCTTTGTGGGTATGTAATTAATCATAATTAAGAAGGTTTTGACAAGAGCTTGGGGACAGAGTAGACAAAGCCCTCTTTCTATATTCCCAGGGAGGGCGCTACGCGGTGATGGCAGAGGTATGCAGGCAGCTAATGAGATATGTTCTCAGCGCCGTTATGATCTTTGGTTTCCTCTGTGTCAAGGGAGATCAGCGAGGGTTACAACCGCTGGCTGCAGAAGGGTGGACGCGCGCCTCCTTGTTTCTCTTAACCCCCTCCCTTAGATATATTATGGTGCGCTTCACAAGGCTAAGTACCATTTAATTCAGTCGCCCTCCCATATTTATCTTCTGCTCGTGATTTATGGGTTCCCAATATATGCGCTTGAAATGTAGGTTATCAATGTAGGTCCACAGTTTTGCTCACGATGTTCCTTAAAATCGTCTTGTGGCTGAATTTTTAATGATAATTATTGACAAATCGCACAAGATATTTCTGTGGACATAATACACAAAAATAACATGTTTTTTCAATAACTATCATGAATTTGCATGCGTGTTGTTTCTGTTGCGAGTACAAGAATAAGCATAATTTAAAAGTCTGGAAAACTCTGTATGTGTAGCATTGTCTTCATTCTTTGCATTTTCCTGCTCATGACTTACTTGCACTTCTTATTGTACAATTCATTTTTAACATATATTTATGTGTATGTATTAATTAAGTTTTACACTTGTCTTATTGCACTATAGGAATATTTGGTGTTGTTGCATTTAGGCTCCTACATGAGTCCTACATGAGATACAAGCACGCTGTGTTGTACTTACAGGTCGACCGGAGATGTGAACACACTCTCAAATTACACAACTTGAGAAAGAAACACTTTTAAGACAGAGGTCAGCGACCTCAACGTTGAGGAAAGTTCCTCGTTGACAGCAGCTTGTCCACACCTGCATGTGTCTGAGCGGTCGTAACGTTTGATGAAAGTCCCGAGACTCTTTAAAGTCCACAGAGTGTGTGATGAATGACCCCGGCCCTCGACCCACCTCTCTAATTTTCCTTTTAAAAATAAAATTAGGTTTTTTTTTTTTCTGCGCCGTTGCTTGATTGCTCTCTCCACGAGCGGCGTTGAGAAACTGCGATGACAAAGTGAGCGTACCATCTGCGGCAGCTGCTCACTGGAGGCTAATGCCTGGAGAACACGCATACTGTCCTGACACTGGCATTCCTTACTGCCTGCTGCTCCCCCGGTCAGGAGTAATAACGCCGAAGGTTGAATAATTCAGCCTGCCATCATCCACAGAGACGGCCCGAGGGGCAATGGCCTCGGGGGTAGCACGCAGTTCGCACGTGTTCTATTTGGTTTGGACGCTATAATTAAAGAGACGGTGTTGTTCAAGTGTTCAAGATCACACAATTGATTAGCGGCCTTTTGGACGGTGGAGGTGACGGGAGCACGATGCTCCCTGCATTAGCGTCAGTACAAACGGTAAAGAGTGGAGATTTGTTGAGTGATCTGGAGAGCTGTCCCACTTGGCAAAGAGCTGAATTGTGTTTGATTTCATAAATAATTGCAGTCATCAGGGACACACATTGTTTTAGGCTTAACCGTGTTGTTTACCCACGCCACATGTCTGAGGGAGAGACACTGTTGTGGATACACATCGCCCTCAAGGAATCTTACCAAGGGCCCACAGTTGGCAAGTGTATTAAAGGCTTTTCCAGAGTGTGTGTGTGTGTGTGTGTGTGTGTGTGAATAAGAGAGTGAGAGAACATAAAAGAGGAGAGAAAAACAACATGCATCCAATAGTTGAGGTATTTAGGCGAAGCTGTGAGCAAACCCATCCGTAGCTAATGAGGCCTGGCATATGGAGTGATGATGGGAACTCATCTTAGCTCACTGTTGCTCCAGTGCAGTGAGTGTTACGCTCCTTTGGTTAGACAACCACTGACGACAAGTTGTGTCGCGTGTTAACAAATGAAACGCCGCAGTGGGCCACAAAGAAAGTTGAAAAGAAAGGTGATAGATTGTTCCCTCGTTGCCTTCCTGTCAGCGCCGTGTCTGTCAGCAGAGGATACATGAAAGGTGGGAAGCATCAGGGCCTCTGGCCCAAATCCCACTTTGCGCTCGCAAATGTAGAAATTCTTCGAAAAAATAACCAAAAAGCAAGAACTTTTCTCTTGCTCATGACCCCAAGAGTTTTCAAAATGTGAAAGAAAGCGATCAATTCCTTTTGGAAGAGGTGTGGCGCTCACTTCTACATTTCGTCAATCGCAGCCTTTTGAGCAAGTCTCTGTGGTGGACCGTGGGTTGGTGTACAAATGTGTGCACTTGCATGTGTGTGCGTGTGTGTTAAACAGAGCTGAGAGGTGGAGGCAGTGGATAGAGAGAGAGAGAGAGAGCGAGAGAGAGATGATTAGGAATCGGCGTCTATGCTTCCTCCGCCTGCGTCTGCTTCTGGAGATGAAAGAGTGCGGAGGTGGAGGTGTGGGTGCAGGTGCCGGAATCTCTGTCTGCGTGTCTCCCATGCGCAGTGGAGGGGCCCCTATTTCCCTGTTATGGGCGAGTGCAGCAGCCTCAATAGTCCCAGTCGGCCCTCACGCACAGCAGCGCGGCGGATCCAGCGTGGCGGTGCCATCAGGATGGAGCCAGCAAACGAAGACATTGAAACAATCCCGATGAAAAGCGCGTATTGATGCGATGAATCCGGGAGTAGAATAGATTGTTGTGTGTTTGTGTGTAAATGTTTAATTAACCCGCCTGCCTACATCGCTGCTTTGTTTTGCAGCCGAGGAATCAATCTACTTAGCAAGCCGTTTAACAGTACAATACCTGCCCGGTGTGACACATTCACTGCAGACAGCGCAGCAGTTGTTAATGTCTTCAAATTAACAAAGCCATTAACCCGAGTGATAATGGTTGGTTTCATGTGTGTGTGGGCCGGTTGTCCAAGGACGATAACTCTGCACAAAGCCCGGGTCTCATTTTCTTTATGGCTTCGGTTGAATTATCTGTGCTTTAATGATCCCGGACATGTTTAAAATGGGAATGCTTAATGACCAAGGATGTGTTCAAACTAGCCGTGTTTAATCAGGAATGAAAAGGGAGCGTCTAATAGAATGCGTAATAATAATTAAAATAGTTTTACTGTTCCACAGTGGGAAACCGCCATCTGTTGTTCACCGAAATCACAAAATCAAACATTTGATCCAACATTTCAACACTGACTCTGGATGTTGTGTATTCGGAAAACTTCCGACGATCCTCAATTTTTGTTCTCAGTGGTAAATAATAGCGTGCAGTCGCACCCCCTCCTTCTTTTTTTTTTTTTTGTGGCAGAGATCACAGAACACAGAGGGGGCCACGGTGACCCCGTCCCAGAGGAACCCGCTGTTTTGCCTGCGAGGTAAAGAGCTTGGATGCAGAGGAGGTGTTTTTTTATTTAATCACCGTGCTCCACAGTGTGTACTGGGAGGAGATGGCAATTAGAGCGGCCGTGCCGACCTGCTGTCCTCCCCGCGTGGTGACGCGTTCCCTGGGGCGTCACAGGGAGACGGCGGCATGGGGCACCGCGACCATGAAAGAGAGCCCAAACACACCCCCCCCCCCCCACACACACACACAGACGCCCCGGGCCTGCCAGAGCCAATGACGAAGCGCATCACTGGGGCTTTTGAGCAGAATAAACAGTTCAATACATGGTACGGGGTATTTTTGTGTTCTCTTTTGTGTGTACATTTCTGCCAATCCACAAAATCACCCTGACCCAGTTTACCTTCCCTGCTTCAAATCGATTTGATTACACACTTTTGCACACAGGGGGGGGGGGGGGGGTTCACATTTTCCCTAATCCTCGTACTAATGGCGTTCTCGCAGTCCAGATTTAAAGTGCCCCTTGGATTGTATTGTTTACACTAAATGCAGAGGATACGGTATTACGATACAATATTGATATTTCCATAAATAAGTACCAGCGCAAGCTCTCACACACTGCATTCCTCAGACTTTCTCCTACTGAGAGGAACTAGCTCAACAACTTTTCATATCGGATCAATCCTACAAGGAATATTGTTGTTTATTGGCAAACATCCTGACACATCATCATACACAATGAAGCGGGCATGAATAATTAATATCGTCTCGTACAAAATATTCACTCCAATGGTGTTTACTCCCCTGCAGACATCCACACTGAGGATAACCTCTGCTGTTTAGAGGAGCTCTGCGTCTCACTGCTCTGCTGCTGAATACGGAGAAGTTACAAGAGACACAGTAACAACATGAAAGCAGCGAGAAAATAGATCGGTAAATACACCGCAGCGCTGTTTAAAGAGCATAGCTCGAAAAACACCGCAATTGCGGGGTTTTTTTTTTTTTGGGAGCCAGGAAAAAAATAGTGCAGCAGAGCCGCCAAGAACCGGTGACTGCAAAGACGGAGACTCTCGGAACCTGAGAACAGAGAGCAGCGACGTTCATCCAACTGCTGCCATTGAAATAACAAGGGATTTACAGGAGGACACAATTAGAACATATTAGTGACATTTGCTCCATCTTTGTTTGGTGTGTGTGTGTGTGTGTGTTTTCAGGTTTGGCACCAGCTATTAACACATGTTTGGACTCGGTTTGATTTCATTGGCTCCCCAGATTTGCGGCCTTCCTCTTGCAGGATTCCAAATGCAGCCGCGTGGATTTTGCCGCCGACAAATGACTGTTATTGTTCATACTCGTGCTACATTTGAGCACATTCATATTACAGTGAGTACCCCTGGTTTAGACTAAAACCAATAGACTTACAAGTGAATATTGTATACCTAGGTGAATGTAACCCAGTTGGGTCCCGGAGACCGTGCACAGCTGATTATTGAGCCGGTGAGTGACTGAACGATGGAAGACGGAGCCGCCCTGGGGAGACGTCTTTGTGGGAGAAATGACATTCCCCTTGTAACTGTCTCGGAAGTCAGTGCCATCACACTGTCAAACTCAGAACTTGCATCCCGCATATCTTTCATCCCCCCCCACCTCCCTCCACCCTCCTCCATCTCAGCATTCAAAATCATTCCCACAGCCTACAGCGACGAGCGCAGACTTTTAGTGCACGTCCGCTCTACACGGGAAGCGTGGGGGACGGGGCGCATCCTGGGCCACCCTCACCAGGGAAAGTGACAGCCCGGATAATTGGCACTAATCAAGTGACTGCTTGCATTGAGAGAATGTCGCTGTCTGCACAGAGAGAGAGAGAGAGAGAGAGAGAGAGAGAGAGGAAGGAGGTTGACCCACAGAGGTAGAGCCCAAGGCCCCTACACGCCTACAATAGATTGTGTCAATCCGCAGTGTGTGATAGTCATCATCTGTACGAGCACAGTCTCTCTTTGGTCAATATGCAAAAAAAAAAAAAGAGAGAGAGAGAGAAGAAAGTCGGAGATGAAGAAAGAAAGAGAGAGGGGTAGTGGGAGCGGAGATGAGGGGGGGGGGGGGGTAAGAGAGACGTTTCCTCTTTCACATGAAAACTGGGATGTTATGGAGAGCATACTACATTATTCTTTTTTATAATTTCTCTTACAGCTATTGCTTTGAATTACAGAGGACTTTTTGTCAAGAGCGAGCAAGGAGATGCATCAAAAATTCATCTGAAGAAGTTCTGCAGAGGGCGAGGCGAATGTACCTCTGGTGGAACCAACATTTGCAAAAGTTCTATCTCCTTAAGCAATTATTAGCGGTGATAGTTTGACATGTACAAGAGTTGTCAACAACTGACTTTAAACAAAGTACAAAGCAGAAGTAAACAGTGCCCAGGGCAAAATTAACTTGGGGGACTAGCCACCTCATGAATTATAAATGACCCTCCATTACTGCAGTGAGCGGTGCTACCAGGAGGCTTCGTTCATTGGAGGAGACTAACCTATTTTCAACACATCTGAAAGTCAAGTGACAGAGCTGCGCTAAAGAATGCAGTTCAGGGAAAAAACGAGCCTGTTATTTAGTAAACGAGTTGTGTAATTTCTAAATTGTAGCAAACTAACCATGGAATACCCTTGGGGGGATTTGTGTCATCTGTTATACACGGTTGCCTCCTAACTGCCATTCACTTGCAAATTAATTCCCTTTGCAGAGCACATTTTAATCCATCTAATTAGCAAAGTGGCCGCTACATAAAAGCCCGTGTTTTATCTTTTTAATCCTCACCTCCTGATGCCGCCCACAAATAATTGAAATTATGTCAACTACGATTACATCGAGTTTTGACGAACTGGACTTGGACTTAAATTAGTATTTTTTTTTGTGTGTTTGAATCTCAGGAGAAACAAAGTTTGAATTCACCACCAATTAAAAAAAAATAATAAAAAGAGACATTCAGAGTAGTTCCTCTTTACATACCTTCGGAGTATTTCCTTTGCTATAACTCTCAAGGTGGAAAAGCAGCACATCGACTGACCTGAGATGACAAAGAAGAGGGATTAGAGAAGCTCCCAGGTGCAACGTCGAGGAGCCCAGAGGGGGCGCGGCTGGTCAACATTGATAGAAGACGGCAGCCTGTCCTAACCAGGGACTTGTGCCCGCCGTTGCCTCGTGGGCTCCGTCCCGGGTAGGTGGTGGTGAGACGTCTGGATTGGCACCTCTCTGGATACACTGATGTAACCACCGGAGAGCTGTGAGGCCTGAACGGCTGAGGATCCCTGCAGAGGAAGACGCACGCCACGGGCAACGAAAACATGCACGCTGAAAGTCCATCCATCGGAACACTTCGGGGGCCGCGACACTCGTTTGGGTTTGTCTGTTGTTGCTCCAGGTTACGTACGTATTCTTTACGAGGACGCTATTTGTAAAACGTATAAAGAGCTGGACTACATCTGCAGAGAGAGACGGCAGTTTCCCCCCCTTGCAGGATAAACACGATGATGATGAAGTGCCACCGAATCCGTGCAATGAATGGTGGGAAAACTGTGCCTGGCCTGATTTGAAGCGCACGCAAACAATAATGAAAACACAGCTGGCTTTTTTACTTTCCCACATTTTTCCTTTTCCATTGCTTTTTTGCAATTTGCACGTCTTTGCAGTGCACGTGGTGCTCCGTCTCATCTTCAAAGGACCAGCAAATATAATGTTTTTTTACACCGGTGGAAGTAAATACATGCCTGACTACAGTAGGAAAACAACACTGTGATCCACCTCTACAAACACCGTGATTGGCAGGTGTAAGGCACAACGTGGGATTCAAGCCCAGCTTCACACATTAATTGTAGCTGCCGTTAAAGAATGTTAACCAATATATATTCAATGCTCCCTTTTTAGACTCAGTTCTGAGGACTCACTCTTCAAGCGTGGCAGAGTTATGTGAGCCGCACCGCTGTCGTTTTTCGGGAGACTTGAAATACCGTTTTCAGTCGGAGCGTCACTGCAGAACAACATTCCCCCCAGCTGTTTATTGGCAGCAAAATAAACTAAAATAACTTTAGTTTGTTTTGAATTGAAAGTCTTTATAAATGAAAATAAACAGCGCTGCAGCTATGTGCTGCCGCATATTCTCTCCCATAGAAATGAATGTGTGTTTACTTTGCACATCAATATTTAATTGTCTCTTACGTGGTTTTGATTGTTTTGATAAGGCCCAGAATTATTTATCACCCTGGACACATGGAGGCCATCGAGCACCTTGTTGTTTCTGATTAAGGCCCTCAGATGGGAGTCTATGCTAATCTCAAGGACACGAGGTTCGGTGGGAGAACTTTACAGATGAAAGCAGCTGTGCTCTGATAAAAGCAAAGTGAACACAACACAGCATAACATTAGCAAGGTGGAGTTACTCCTCCTGACTCATAATTGTCCAACATGCCTGGGAGATATAGAGACGAGTTCACGCGACACCCAAAAAATGTTTTGCATAATACTCAGCTTTGCATGGAAGCAGGGAGGGGCAGGTGCCAGTGATCTTCCCAGTGTCTCCAAGTCATTTTGTTTATCATTCAAATGAATACCGTGTTCCATTATCCATGAGGGAGCAGGAGTAATGTGTTAACGTCCCTCACTGGTGGCTCGTCTTCTGGTCCGAGCTTGACAGCGCGGCAGATGATGAGAGACAAAAGCCTGACAGAGGGGCGGCGAAAAACAGGTAATTACTTCACACCTTACACTTTTCATACAGGCGACTCCCCTCAGCACTCACATTTCTGTGTATTATAATTAGGCCAACCAGGCCGTGGTCTGGCGAGGCATTCGAGGACACACAGACTTTGGGACTTTGATGAAAGCTGAGGTGTCAAGCCGACATAAAGGGACCTCAGCACTTGCGTCCTTCGCTCTGTGTTTATGCTGCATGCAGTAAGAACCTCCTCCCAGAGATCCGTTGCCTTTATGAAGCTCTATGTGATTGATTATTTAGTGGAAACTCCACAGCTCAAATCAATGTGAAGCCAGCAAATAGAGCCAAACAACAAGGGAGAGTGCAGGTCTGAGGGAGGGAAAGATCTCAAGATGTTTTTGAAGCGAGTCGGAGTAGCCAAAGGCGAGCGGATCGTCACGCTTTCATATCCACCCTTTTTAATATTTCCCCCCGTTTTAATGATGTGCTTCCTATCCTTGAGTAAAGTTCTTCATAGCCAGTCTTTTTGCCAGAGAGAATTTATTTCTCTTTGAAATAAAATGTAAGTATATATTTAGTCTTCTAGTTTAGAGGCTTACAGGCCAAGGAAGAAATTCAAATTTGTGCTTTTATGAACAAGCATATTGACGGTTGTCTGGCTATTGCCAAAATTGTAACGATATATTAATAAAAAGCGCGTGAGTTCTGCACTAAAGCTTTGCTGGAGGAGTAGGAAGGTTAAGTTTGTAAATTAACAGAGATAATCACATCGATAAAAGCGTTTTCAGCTCGCTTTCATCATCTGTATATATCAAGAGAAAAAACAGACAGGACGAGGCGTGTACATGCGTGAGGATGCATATGGGGACTTTGCATAAAGAAAAATCAAATATTGATGATAGCAGGGAAACTAACCCAAAAGAAAAAGCAACAATGAAATCCAGAGCAGCAGGCTGTCATTACAACACCTATAAGTGTCTGAGGCCAAGATATCAAAGCCGCCCCTTTGATTCAAGCAGCCTCTGCTCTCCTTTAAACATGTCTATAATGAAGGCTGCTCATCGCACCGCGTCCGTGCCGATTACCAGCCGGAGCCTCGTACTTCCAGCCGCAAACCCTGAGGCCGACTGAATGTACCTGCATCCCCTCTTCCCCTTGACTAGAAGACACTGGGTGCACTTGAAAGGATGTTCAGCGAGCAAAGTTGGCGTATGTGACACTTCCTAGTCTGTGTATTATTAATGCCGCGGTAACTAGCACCCCCGTGATGTGGAAAATGGTCGAAGCTGGATGATTGCATCGTTGAGACACCAAACACAAGGAGCCGCACTACAATAACCTGGATGGATTACAGACATCTGGGTTCACGGCATTTACAAAAATGTTAAACCAATTCAAAATGCAAATGTCAGAGAAGAATGCAGTGAATAAATAAGGCTTTAAGAGTTTATATAACACCCATGAGCCTTTTATGAATGATAACATTGACAGTCACAGTTTACGGGATGTCAATGAGAGATTTCACTTTAGTTTTGAACCTATTGTTCTGTTGCTAAGATATTACCAACTTTCTGGTAAAGATGTTAAAAGGGAAATATGTATAGAAGCCGGCTGTCTTAAGGCGGTGATAGCTATTGGAAAGTGCTGCTTCAGTCTGCCTCTGTCTCTGGGCGTAGCTTTGATCAGCTCCACCTCAAGACTTATCCTGGAGGGAGCGCTGCACTTCTATTCTGTACGGCTAATCATACTTCCTGTCTTTGTCTTTATGTGCTTTAGACAAGCATCAGATAGAAGCACAGGAACAGATTTGCCCCGAGAACCTGGAGAATAAAGCCTCTGGTTGTGCTGCGGCTCGTCTTCTCCAGCGGATTTCCTCATGAATATTTCCACGGCTGTGGAGAGGTGGATTTCCACCCATTGCAGCGTTAAGAAAAGGTGCTTTTGAGAGAGGAGGATATAAACCCTTCAGAGTTCAAGGAGAGTAAACGCATCGCCTGGCTGCGGTGGATGGTGTATTTTTAGCTGTACCTACAATCGCTGATGACAAGGCCAGAGGTTCCTGCTGTACTCTGAGCCGAGGAGCTTTGCTAACCAGTAGTGTTAACGGTGAACAAAATCATTTCAAAAGATATACTTTGGGCTCGGGCTATATTTCCTCCCCCAAGAAACGTGCTTTGTGTATTTCAAGCAACTACAGAAAAGACCATTTCTGCCGGGAGCCAAAAAGAATGAAAAGAAATAGACAAGAATCCCTTTTTGCAGGGAAGCTGAAGGCTATGAAAACCATCTTGTGTTCTATTTTGGAGCTGATTTCCATATCCATGGCCACCTGAGGGAGGTCAGGCTGCCCCGGCCAACTTCCTCTCACTGAGGGACAGGGACACGAACCGCGTTGCATCCTTCCCGACACCCACGCCACTCACTATCCACACTGGCACCACCAAGACTCTCCCGCGGACGGGGGAAATGAAACGAATCGCCAAAGAGAAACAGAAAACAACAAAATCGTTTTCACTTCTTTCCCCCCCTCCTTTCTCCTGCTTCAAAGCCTGCAACTCTCTGCTGCGCCCCAGGGTTAATTAACATGAACCAAGCAGTGAATGATCAGAGAGAATGGGAAATCTCCAAAGGTTAAGTGTCACATGGGAAACGTGTTGTCAGAAGCAGAAGAGGAAGGCTGTTTTTTTCGACTGAAAGTAGCGCAGCACGGGGGAAGAAATTGGTAGACACCTTTCCAAAACTTTGCTTTTCTCCTGTCAGAGGAGGTGGAGTTTCACAGCCTGGCTTCAAAACAATATATCTGTAATTCCGTCTACGTCTACGGTTTTCTCTAACTCGCTTATATTTCAACGGAATTACTCTCACTTTTTGAATAATACCGTGCAAGTGCACAGAGCACAATGCCATAAAGTGATGAGCAAAAGCTCGCGGAAATAAACCACATCCATCACAGAGTTAATCACTGCTTTTAAAGACCTACTCATTGAAATTGTGTCTCCTCTTGGTTTATCCCTGAAGGGAAAAAAAAAGAAAAGAAAATGACTTGATGAGCCACAGATATCCGGGGATAGCATGTTTTGCAGGGGAAACAGTATGATTTGTCTCTATAATAATTACCATGGGCTCCTCTTCTCTCCCTGTGGCTTGTCGCTGACATTTGGTTCATGCTTGAGTGTCTGACTAGCTGATTTCCATCTCTTGCATGAAGGTGAGGCTGTGTGTGTGTGTGTGTGTGTGTGTGTGCAGAGGGTCCGGTCTGACAAGGACATTGGTGACAGGGCCTGCCGTCAGTGGATGGGATTAAGCGTCATGAAAATATGGATTAGACGCACACTCGGTCAATCCCGGACCTCCAACAGGTTGGAGGTCGTAAGCCAAACGCTGAAACACAAATGAGTCTTGTCACTGTGTTTGAGTTCTTTCAAAATTGCCTTATGTAAAAGGTCATACCTCACTCGCTTCTGAATACACATTTTGACAACTCCCAAATTGATCACAGCGTTCTGTATACGTCGTGTCTGCAGTGACACGCGCCGTATTGATTTACACTGTGCTCCTATAGGATGAAAACACCGCAGAATGGTCACCTCACCCACGGCTGCAACAAGCCTTATTTTACATTATTACATTACGTATGCAGGCTTGAGAACGGATAATGGATGAATCTAAAGCAAAGCAGTTTAATTACCCACCATCATTCTGTCTCTGCTGCGGAGCACACATCTTATTAGCCATGGTGTAAATAAACATTAATATGCCAGGCTCATAAGGACTGTCCTCCCCTTGCAGTTATCCTGGTATATTATCAGCATCGCGGCTGCAAAGCACACACGCACACACACACACACACACGCACACAAAAACTGATCCGGTGGCATGTGCAAACAACGGAGGGGCTGCTGCTGGTGGGGCCACACCATTACAACCACTTCACAGAAAATTATCATTAGTGCATCTGGCTCGGGGCCACGCGAGCGCCATCAAAAGATTAAACCGTACACACACTTTGTGCGCGCATTCACCCTGTGTGATATAAACCAGAGAGCCCCTTTGATCGCATGTCAGAGATGTGATCAAACTCAGTGGATTACAACAATCCTTGCGAGTGTGGTTCTTTGTTTCCTTTGCACATGTTCGGCGGGGCGGCGAGTGGCAGAAGAGGCACAGGGGATGAGGGCCGTCTCCGCGGGCCAGCCGGCTACAGACAGAAAGCGTGTAGGTTAACAGGCCACAGGGTATTCTCATCCCTGCAGCACACGGCTGAAGAGCAGGAAGCTTCAAGCAAAGAGAGAAGTCAGCATCCAAATCCAGCCCTGGGCATCGCATACTGCTGATCTGATAAACTACAGAAAAGTCGGGGTTTTGTCTTCAGGCGCGCTTTTTAACAAACTGGATTGTGATTAGTATCAGACATGATTGACTAATAATGAACGGCGACAAAGCCTCACCTTGTCCCAATCGAACCGCACCGCATGTGTAAATAGTGTATCAAAAAGGTTAAGCAGCAGATTCCTAGCTTGAGTACAATCTTCTCCAGAAGCCTTTTGGCTTCTCAAGCTGTCGGGAATCTCAACTCTTCAAAGACATACACTGTGTTGCGTGTTACACAAAGCTCTTCTACAAACTTCTTGACACTTGTTTTTTTTCTTTTTCCCGTCTCCAGATGGACCGACTGCCGCCAAACCCGAAGAGGAGACAGGCCTTACACTGCTCTCTCATACTGCTTCAATTACCAGTCTGCTGTACAAAGGAGGCAGCCTGATGGCATGACGAGTGCACAGCGCTCCTCCGCCTGTGCTGTTGTCTCGATTCTTTTTTTTGAGGCTCATAAAAGGAAACGGGCCTGACGATGCCAGAGGCGGGAGGATCTGGCTCTGCGGTCCGCACAGAGAGAAACGTCAGCAGCAGAGCGACGTTCTTCAGAGGGAGATGTCCTTCGGTGGGGGACCAACTGTCCCCGAGGCGGCAGCTCAGCACACAACGTCTTGTTTACCATATGCAGGATCTCTCGGTGCCCTTAACGAGCCGGGGCGTTCACAGCATCGCGGAGACAAAGGCCACGCTTTCACCGGAGAAGCTCTGGTTTGAGCTGCATTAAATAATGATAATTAAGAAAATATTAATCAAACCGTGGCTCTCTCGGCTCTGCAGCTGTGTGAAGGGAGCGGATCCTGCAGCTTAGCCTGTAGGAGTTCTCATTTGGAGTATGCCTGCGACCTATAGAGCTGCAGGCAAACACACACACACACACGGATGCACACAATTAAAAGGAGACCTTGGTGGCCCACTACTCTATAATTAAACACCCTTTGGTGCTCCGCACAAAAAATGGGAGCCGGGTTCAGATGTGTCAAGGAGGGAGAGCGATGGAAAAGGAAACTTCAGACGCTGTCGCTTCCCCAAATTGAAAGCGCCGTTGAATGCAATAAATGAATAAAAAGCACAAACTAAAACCTTCCCAGTGTGCAGTCGGTGTGTCTGTTCGGGGCCGGCAGCGGCTACACAGCTGCACTGTGAAACTTTAATGCCGCCGGAGGCCTGCGAGCGCCGCCTGTGCTTTGTCTCTGAGGTGAACGGGGGAAGACATCCACATGTTCAATCTAACTGGGACAAGTGTTAGAAGGAGTAACAGGATTTGTCTGACCTTTCGGGCTAGAAGCACCACAACAGAGCCGCCTGACGGCTGGGTGTGTCGTCCACCGTGAAGGACAGTGTCCCTTGTCCTTCACGGTGTCTCTGATTATTCAGAAAAACAAAGTAAATCAGAAATCTCACTCTCAAAATCAACCCTCATTAGGTGATTATCTGGAATTATTCGTCACCTTTTAGGCTTCGGAGTGCTTGTCACTTGGTTCTAGTTGTTATGGTAATGCCAGGTATTCCATCTCCTTGCCGGCATGCTCGGTGTTTGACATTCATGGGGTTAAAGTCCTCTGAATGATGAAGTGCCAGCGTTTGGGACAGTAAATTGCATCGTTTCAATTGAGAAGAGAGTTCCCCTTGGGTTTGCTGGAGGTCCCTACGGACTGGCCTTGAACAGAACAGCATGTTGTACATCTATATAAAAAAGGGAAAAATATGGTGC
The DNA here is from genome assembly GCF_964276395.1 of Gasterosteus aculeatus. Lineage (NCBI taxonomy): Eukaryota > Metazoa > Chordata > Actinopteri > Perciformes > Gasterosteidae > Gasterosteus > Gasterosteus aculeatus. The sequence continues at coordinate 13,354,138 of NC_135698.1, forward strand.
TACTTTCCTCTTTATGATGCAAAGATGAATCTGTCACCGCACCACACGCATAAATCTCATCCCCTGCTCTGCAAAATATAGTTTTACCTAACTTTACACTATATTTTATCTTTTTATTGCCTATAAACATGAACCATCACAAAAGGCTAATGTTCTCATCAATATTATTACAAAATGATCATAAATCTAGTGCCTTGTTAAAACCTGAAGCCATTTCCCCCCTCAGCTACTCAACCAGTGAGAATATTAGACAGAAGCATTATTTTATCCGGCAATTTCTCTAATAATAATAATGAATAGATGATCTTCCGTCGTATTTGAGCCACAGTACACCGCTATGTTTTAGATTTAGTCCATGTGCTTTCCCTCACATCCTTCACCTCATCGCTGTGTTCAGCATTTCCGATCTTGCCTTTTGGGGCCATTTCTTTTTTCTTATACTTGAGTAGAAATGCCTTGACAACACTGTGGTGGTTATTTCATCCTGAGAGACCACAAACTAAACAGCAGAAACACACTGTATAGAAGCTTGTTTAGTGCTATGCAAATCGTCTCTGCCGGAGGTAAAATTAACATTTTTAATTAAAATATTAGCACCAAACAAACAGGGAAAAACACACTAATGATTAAATCATCTTGATGGAACCTCATAGTGGAAATCTGAGAATCTTTATTATTTGTGTGAAAAGATGCTATATTGATCAGACAAGTAATACGTCTTACAGTTTTGAACGTTATAATTTCAAATAGTTTAAGAAATGGCAAACTGCTAAATAGCCATATTTCACCCGCTTGTGCAAAGCGTTCTTTGGATAACTGTTAAATGTATTTACACTTAAATTACTAGTTAGAATAATTAGGGGAAATAATCACAATGAAATATACTTTGAGATGAATTACTTTATTATAATCAATATTTCTAATTCTCTGCGTTTCTTCAGCAGATATGAAGATATGAGGCCTGAGACACAGCAGCGTGCTCTTGCTTTACTACAGCGCTCTCTAGAGGTCATCTACGTTATCAACACACATCAATGTACTATGAACTAAACGTACATAGAGAAAGTGAAGACTGATACTCCAACAAAGAGGCTTCTTTGGCGTAACAAAAGTAAGCTTTAATACAGATTCTTCTATCTATCGAGACACAAACTCATCTCCTTCAACGTCGCATTTATATGTATGTTTCCAGTTCTCCTTTCCAGAGGTGCGCAGTGAGGCCCTTTTGATACGGGTGATTCATTTCACTCCTCCGGTCCACACAGGCCGAGCAGCACCTTCTGGTAGTCTCCCTTGGTGTGTTCCTGCAGAAACAGAGCGGGTCAGAGCGGCTGCATGACAACAGACCGTGAATCAGTAAAAGGTCACCTGAATAATTCACTCACCAGAATAGTCTTCTGCAGAGACTCTCCAAAGTTAGTTTTGTATTCGGAGCAGATCTTTTTCAGGTCCACCTCACAGCGCGACACGATGATTCTGGTCACCGACTTCTCTTTGGCGCCTTTGCTCTGAGCAGACGAGCACAAGTCAGCGCTTACAAGTTACACGCTTTCAACTTCACTACAGCAGCTGATGCAACGCTGTGGTAAGAGAACTTCTGCCCACTTTGGATTCTGTGTTCCTGCAGCAAAATTGCACTTTTCAAACGCAAGATGTACTTCTTACATCTGTTCCAAAAGAAAGAAAGACCCTCAAAATAGCCACATTTCAGCGAGAAGAAACGAAACAGAACAGTAACTACCTTCATGGCTTCATTCAGTTTGCTGGCAAAGTACAGCTGTTTGTTTTCAAAGCACTTAACTGGAACAAGAGAAAGAACAGATAAATAACAATAACACATTTTATTTGACGGAAGACCTTTTGTAATTTTAGAAGTGATTCAGACAACACCCGGCCTACATGTAATGAACAGAGTGTAATGTAATAATAATGGGACTTATTGATAACAGATTTGTGTACCTAGCACCAGGAAGGACTTTTGCAGGTCTCCTTTAACTTCTTTCACAATGCTCTCCTGCATGTCGTAGGGGCTGTAGTTCTTGTACCTTTCAAACACTAAACAGGCAGAGGGGTAAAAAAAAAGGGGATTAAAAAAGCGATTGGGAATTTTTCAAATTTACAAGAACCATTTACAAGAAAAATCCACAATTAGGGAACAATGATGTCAAACCACAACACCATCACAAACCATGATATCAAACCACAGCAGCCTCTTACCCTTTTGCAGGTGGGGTACGCTCCTCTCAGACATGATGGAGATCCAGGTTGGCACATCGGTTCCTTTTATCTTCACCCCGGCTTCATAGAGGGCCTGAGTTGAATCAATGAAATACCAACAAAAAATACTTTTCACTCTGTGGCATAGAAGAGTTTGCATTACTGTTAAATACCAAGGGGCCAAAATAAAAAAAGAATTAAGAACGAGTTCAAAATGAGCAATGGTTTAAAAACTAATTTGGACATTTTAGCAAACCTTTCAAGTGACCTAGTTATTCTGTATGAGATATACGTTTATAAAATCGATATATTTTCAATCGCATACGTAAAGTGAAAATGGGTAACTTACTCTGGCATCTTCGTCAATCTTTTCATAGTCCACAATAGAGGACGGTTCTGCTCTCTTGGTCTGCAGGGAAAAAAGGCACAAACTCCGGTCAGCCCGGACCGTCTGCTGTCGCATCAATCGTGAAGACGGCCGCTGAGCCGGTCTCACCTGCACCAGAGCCAAGAGCAGCTTAGCAAAGTTCCCCGAGGTGTCGCCTGCCACGTCTTTCTCCAGGTCCTTCTTGAACACTGTGGGCAACAACACTTGAGACATTCAGCTTCCTCTGCGTCACTACAGTAATCACATTTAGGAGATGCCTTTTGATGGAGAAAGAGTGTTGTATGATAAGCTGGTGAATGAAACGTTTACCAACCTATGGGTGGCATTAAATATTACAATGTATTTCCAGCCTTCCCCATGAAGGCCAGGGAGGTCTTGAACTTACGCTCCATGTAGACCTTCTTGATCTCCACCAGCTCATTGTTGCTGCGCGAGCACAAGACCTCAATCAGAGTCTCTTCATCGGTTCCTGCACCCTGAAAAAACAACACAAATGAGAGGTTCTGTGGTTTGTCCAGCAGAGGGCGGTGGAACCTTTAAATCAAATCGGTGCCCTTTTACCTTGATGGAGCCTCTGATCAATGAGGCGTCATACTGGGTCGTGCTCTTCATCAATCCAAGGATCACGGTTTCCAGAGAGCCAGACAGCGCTCCCTTCAGGGCGGAGACCATGTCCTAAAAATACAACAATGTAACCCGAATGTCTCCGTTATCATAAGAGCTGCAACTGCGAAGCACTTTGGATTGTCCCTCAAGGCCTACGGTACCTTCTTTGCCCTCTTTTCATACGCAAAAGCGATTTCGGTTCTCTGGGAGTAGGTCCGCTTTGTCAGGACGTCAATGATGGTCTGTTCATCCACCCCTGTCATTAGAACGAACAAGACACATATGAGGAGAGGCAAAAGAGATGAGACCAAATACAGTTGCACGAGTACTTCGAAGCCAAACACGGTGGACTTTGTATGGATCGACAATGAAAAGAAGCGTTGACACAAATATGTACGGCACATTACATTGTGTCATGATTGAAAGGCCCAACGGGGCCCGATGTACGATACGTCATCACGGATCTTTAAAGTACATTCATAAAATAGCTTTAGACAACCATATCCCACTTATAAGAGGCATGCTGGGCCCTCCAAAGGAAAATGCCATGTCACAGGTTCAGAGTGTATTAAACGTATCGGTGTGTGTGGTTCTCGCTCTCATAAGCGGCTTCTGGCAGCAACACGTGACACTGTAAAACTTCATTAGTGAAGAAACATAGAATGTATTCTTCATAACAACAACATGTTGGGACTGCTGGCGCGTTCGGCTCAAAGCTGCGCCAGCACTGGGGCAGCAGACTGGGAAGTGTTCCCAGTATGGTCAAAACCTTTTAAGCCAGAATGCTGACTCACAAATACCAGCTCCTCGTCCGTAGAGAGAGAAGAGCAGAAGGGAGCACTGATTTGCTTCTGCTCAGCCATGAGGGCAGCGTGCTGCAGCTTGCCTTTAGTTTTGATAGCAGTCTCGATCCTGGCAGCATCTTTGTCAGGGTCAAAGTCCTTAGCGGGTACCACGGTGGGGAAAGTGGGTTCACGGGCCTGAGGATCCAACAAATCGGCAAATCGGGAGTGAGATCATCCTTTCGTACTTAAAAAGGTACACCATGTATTTTATTATAGAGTGCATAGATTAAATATATGACTCTACCCCGATGTTGAGCGAGAGTTGTCCCAGGATCTCTGATACCATAGCCATTGTGACCGTCCTAGAAAAGTGAAGAAAAAAAAAAACTGCAAACATCAGACAATCGTGACCTGGAATCTCATTTGAATCATATCACCGACTTGTCAGAGCTGCAAACACTACACTGTGTATTTTGTCGCATGCCTTCAGAGCACAAAAGAAGAAATGAGAGGCAGAGAAATGTAACTCATTGAAGTTGTTACAACACAGACTCTTTCCATTAAGTGACGGTATTCTTCTGTTTACATCGTTTTCCATACGGACAGTTAAATTACAATCGTTGAAATCCTGGTTCAGAGTGACACATCCTTAACTGCTTCCCCACAGAGCCACACCCTGGAACCAGTGCTCCTCTACTCAAGTCTGTTACAACAACAGAGTCCTTTCACGTGGGAAAAAACAGGTAGAGCAGGAATACAAGCTTACTAACATAAATAAAACATGTGGAAATCGTGTAAACATAATTTGCTATGACTGGAAATAGGAGAATTCCCGTTAACCTCCCTGCAGTGTAAGAATAGAAAAATTACAAATGGTTTGTTCACATGAAAATGGAAAAACTATCACAACTTACCCGAGTAGGCAGCCAGCGATGAGGTGAAGCAGAGGTTTTTCCAGGCAACGTTTAAATGGAATGGGTGTGAAGGTTCAACTTTTCTGCTAGAAAAAGACTTCCCCTTCCCCTCCCCTTTTCATGCACTCATGACTCCACCCTGGAGCTCAACGTTTCAACACATTCAAGATGTTCTAGGTGACTTCTAATAATCCAAACACACACATTCATACAAACGGTTATGAACTTCAAGACAGTAAATTTACTCAATATGGATCAAACTTTATTGTTTTCATAAAACACAACTATTAATAAAATCGTCTCTTTGAAAAAAAAAGAAAGAAAAGTATATTTTTTTATACTCTCAAAGTGCTTCAGCATTCACAGATATTTTAGGGTCACAAGGTATTTCTGAAATTATTGGCGTAATAAGTGGTCTAATTCTCTTTTTATTTTCGGTGCAGGTCCAACTCCTCGTCTGACTCACATTAAATGGAATTCTGAACTAACTTTTTGATATACTGGTCACGCCTGGCTGCACGTTTCTTTTGTTTTTTCTTCTTCTTGGCTTCTGCATTGGACTTGTTCCTTGCTGGCCCAGCTCCGTGGTTGTTGGACTGCAATGAGCCCTCCTTCGCCGTCTGGTAGGATAAAGGAAGGTAAAACGAATGTAAAATACCATCATGTTATTTGAGAAGTGGTCATTCTCAGAAGTAGAAGAGTCCCGTGGCAAACGTCCAAAATCAAAATGCCCTGTTGAGAACTTGCGAAACATTTGCCTTTTTCCGTTTAACAGTCAAGTTAAAAGCAGTGGAAATACATTTGAGTCATTCATTGGACGCCTGTGTTAAATTCCATATGGCGGAGTCTGCTCCCCTAACCTTTGCTCTCTTTAGTTAGTGCTTTTAGTCGCGGGCTGGTGAGTCTGCTGGTTCAGCCTGTGAAGAAGAAGTCATCTATCTCTAGCTTTTAGAGAATCCCCGTGTTTGTGGACTTTCTAGGTATTAAACAATAAGCAACTCCTATTTGTCCAATCTGTCAGCTCAGTTGTCGGCTCATGACCACCAGGGCGGTTTTCTTTTCTTTTTTTACCGTTTCATCTTTCAACGCTGGTGACGCAAGTTCAATACACACCTGTCCGAGGAGCTTTGGTGGAAATGTGCAGGGGACACGCCCGTGCTTCTTGTGGAAGGACATGACCACAGCTGGATCGACAGGTATCCAGGGCACGAGCCCGGGGGCCAGGGGACGGGGGACTGAGTTGTGGAGCTTCTGCAGGTCGTACGCCCCCCGACTCGCTTTCCCATTAGCCGCTTTTAATAGGGTCACGAATGGTTCTCCCACCTTGTGTGCAATCAGGTACCGTCCTTCCTCCAACCTACGAAACCAAATGAAGTCATTGAGGGTGTGTTGAAGTCAGAGCCCACACACTGAAACACGCAGCATTCTCTTCCTGTGCAGAGGAGCAAAGCCTTAAGAAAGCAGAAGGTGACACATGTATTATGTGTCGCTGAGTAATCGTGTGACCCTCCCATACAAATGGCAAACTATATCAAGTCTTCAGCCGCCGGCTGCGAGACATCAGGCGGCCCGGACACCTGAGACAAGGGAATACTTTCCCAACTACAAATACTGCCTGTCGGTTGTATGCCTGCAGGAACCAGTCGATGATGAGTTTTACTTCCTTTCATACATCCTGATGGACTATCAACTCCAATTTTCGTATTTTGACTGTCAAAACAGTGAGTGTGAAGGAGCTCAGCAGTAAAACAACTTACCCAGTGAGCTTTTTCAGTAGATGGTGCAGAATATTCAGGGACTTGGACGGCCTGTGAATGGAAAGGAGATGTCACCAAACTCTACTTTGATAGTAATATTCGATCAAATGACGAAAGCAAAGGTGATAGTAGCCATCTGGAAAAAAAGGCTAGCATTGTTGAGCTACTGACTGAATACAGAGATGACACGTTAACGCTAAAACTAGACTCATACAGGGGTGATTAGGCCGATCCTTATATTCTGCACACATCTGTTGTGAGGACACTCACTTGAAGCCACAGGAGACGTTCTGTTTCCAGTCGTCAGGCAGCCTCCTCAGCAAAGCTACTTTTGAAGTGTGCGCATTGATGTGAGCTGCAGAGACAGAGCGGGAGGGTGAGAGATGCACAGAGAAAGGGACGAGGTCTAATGAGCGTGCACATCGTGACCTTCACTTCATCATCAGTCCCATTCATAGTGCTTACACAGTCATTAGTCTGTGTTGATTTGTCGACATTGTTACAATCTTGAGTGGGAGGTAAGAAAACCTTGTTTTCCCCGTCTCCTTTCATGCCTCCCACTCCAACATGGAAGATACGCTTTAACTCAACAGTGCCTTCCTTCAATTACCGAGTGTTTTGCAGCCAGCCCCCAACGCCATCCGTACACGTTTGGGGAATGCCACATGATAAAGCACATGATGAACTAGGCACAACTTTGCAAAGAAGGAAGTCTTTTACCAGTTGTGCCTGTTGCATAAGGTCACAAAGTCAGAAATAAACTGGAATGCTTGACATATTATCGTATGCGTGTAAAGCCAACACTTATACGAGTCAATAAGTGAGGGAACCTAGTGCAGAAAGAGGACAGTAGTAGATGTAAGAAGAAAATACACATTACTATAATTTTAACATTTAGCTGAGCTCTGCTCTTAGTTATTCCCCACAATCCTGTGTGGCTGTAGTTATGGCAACAAAGTAAACGTATTGACTAAACAGTCACAGCAGGATGGTGAGTCATCTAAAGACTATTCATTTGGTTTGTGGGAGGATTTGCCATGTGGATTCTAGTGAACCCTCTGAGGGAGGAAGAAGAAAGAAATTCCCATTTTCCTTACCCACATAAATATTATTTTGACTATTTTCCTGGCAATTATATTGAAAATGTAAAGACTAAAGGATTGTTACATTGGACCGGAGAGTATTTCTCCTTGAATTTAGAAAGAATTAGATTGCAGGTAAAGGAAATAAGGAGTTTCTCTTTTCTTACCTATGTAGGATACGGTGCTGGAGTGGAGCAACGTCTCAGTCCACAGCTGGCAAGCCTCACTGCTGCTCAGACACTCGACACCGTAATTCAACTGGTACTCCAGCTTGGGCAGTACATGCACTGGCACCAACTATTGTGGAAGAAAACGGATGTAGATGCATTTATTCACTTTGGACTTTAATATGTGAGCTCAAAAGGAGGAATTTAAACTAAACTAAATACCTGGTTTTTGCCGTTTTGGCCCACTTTCCTGGTATGGGCCAATGAGACAGAGCTGCGCACCATTATGAGCAAATCCTGCAGACTGTAGAGCTTATAGAGCAGGTTTCCTTCCTCTGGAGCTGTGTAGTCTTGTTCATCTTCAGCACCAGCCTGCAAGTCTTGTGACAGAATTTCTGTATGGGAGGCCAATGATGCACTATGTTAATAGCGCACATGGAAACAACCTGGATCCACAGAATGGAAAAAAAATGAGACTAACTCTTAGTAGTAATGCTGCCCCCCGGTGCAGATAGGAGAGGAGTAGCACAGGTCTCTCCATCCTGATCCTGGTTTCTCTCCAGATACAAGGACACACTGGGCTTCACCAGAGACACTCGGTGGGACTGAACAGATGGTCCAGCACATCGCGAGGGTGAATTGGAGTCCTGGGCTGTGCTGGTGCAGGGAGATTTGAACATGGCCGTCTGCATGCGCAGGATCTCACCCAGCTGGTCACCTGATGGCTGTGCTCTTTTGGACGGTCGCCTCTGCCTTGTACCTTTTTGAGGAGATGAGGACTCAGGCACAGACTGGGACGCGGGAATTGCCGCAGGGTCTGCAGAGCGTGAAGTTGGGTTAGCTAGAGACACAGATTCATCAATGACCAGCTTCTCTTCATCAGAGTCTCCCATTAAAGGCAGGTCGACGTCACTTTGGAGAGTTTTTGGGGAAGTGGCCTCATTTGCAACTGTCCGAGTTGACTCCTCTGTAACGGGACCATTCACGTCGGTCGAGGAGTTGCTCCTCTCTTCTTGTGAACTGCTACTGGTGTTTGCCAGATGCTCACTGGATTTTTTTGTCTTAGCTAAAGGCAGGGAACTTTCAACACATGCATTTTGCCTCTTGGGGGTCGCCTCTCCAAATGTTTCCAGGTCAGTGAGGTCCACCTCAAAGTCAAGCAGATTGGTTTCAGAGGGCAAGTATCTCTGTGAGTTCCCCTGATTAAGAAACACAAAACAAAGAATAATTGTTCATATGAAATACGACCACATGCACGCTAGCACGTATAGGACATCTGTGTGTGTGTGAGACTACATACTGAGGATAGTTGCCAGTGATCCACAGGAAGTTCCGTCATTAAATGAAACACATTTTTACTTCCATTCTTCTTGAAGGAAAGCTTCAAACTCTCCTCGTGGTAGACATGTGACCGCCCTCTTATTGTCATTTCAGTCTGCAGAAGAGGTGAGTCGATGTACACGGTCTTCTTCTGACTACTGCCTGTAAATCCAATGAGAAACAGGGCCACCCTAAGTTAATGTGATGTCATTTAACACTGCGCTTCATCTAAGAATTCTTTAGTGTTGCATTCGGTCACCGACATGACTACAAATGTCTCACACCTCAAAAGTGCCAAAATGTGTGTATGAACTACCAACGTGAATCTCAAGTGTTGTTTCTTTTACAGTGAATGAAATAAACGTTTGTCACATATGTTTAGATACTTCATTTCTAAAATCTCATGAATCTCTCAAGAGCCAAAATATAATTACTATTCTATTTAGTAATATAGCAAACTGCTTAAAATTAAAAATCACTTATTGGGAAAGAATGTATACAAAAAATAAAATAAAATGCAACTCCCAATAAAGGCTTCCATTTAGATAGTATAATGTGAACAGCAACACAAAGAGAGAACAGCCTGAGTTCCTATATGATGCTGCTGTACCTTTTCCTGGGTTTAATTGAACCCAAACAGGCAGCTCCCATTGATCTCCAAAGTCAGGGCCATGATTGTCCAGCACCCTGACGAGGGCATCTCGAGTCAGACACACTTCAGGTTCATAACGGGCCGACAGTCTCTTAGCATTACTATCGCTACTGATTTTCTGTGGAGGAAAAAAAAATATATATGTATATATATATATATATATAAAATCAGCAGTACTGTGCGTGTGTGTGTGTGTGCATCTTTCAGAAACACAATTAGCATTGGTTATGCTGAGCAAGACATGAACACCCTCTGGTGTCTTTTGTGAAAACTGCAACGAGCTAAAATGGATTTAACAACAGACCTGCGGTCATGAATCCCATTCGAGCAGTAAAATGTCTTTGTGACTTACTTTATTGGAGTAATTAAAAAAGGGAGACAACGGCTTACAGCGTGCATGTCCTTGGCTTTTTTAGCTGGAGGATTCTCTGATGAAACACTCTGATAATCCGATGCAAGCTGTGCATCAGCAGGCACTATCTTCTGCTCTGTAATATCCACATTGCCCTGGGGAAATAAAGGGGAACAAATTTTGAAAATGGAGACAATGAATCAACCAAAAGACAGATTCTGCAATTAAACACTTTCAAGTAGTAAAGGTTGAATAGAAAACTGGACAATGGCATTTGTTAACATATATTTATATGAAGGAGTTATCCTACATATCTGTAAAAAAAAAAAAAGAAAAACAGAACAGCTCTTGATACTCAACACAAAGTAGATTACCATGATGAGCAGCTGTTTCTCAAAGGTCAACATCAGCCGGGGGTCAAATGTTCCGCCGGTTAAACTAGTCATCTCGAAGATCTGATAGAGCTCGGGAAGTGTCTTAATGTGCTCCAAACACTCCCTGAAAAACTCCTGGAAAAAGAAAAAATGAAGGCTAAATGTGTGCACACTTATGAAAATATACCTGGTGCAAACCTAGTAGTATTAGTACCTCGGAGTATTGCATTGCTCCCTGTGGTATGAAGTTGTAGTCGTTGGCACATATTCTGGCCACATCTTGCAGGTACCTCATGAACTGCATCACTTCATTGTTTACGCGTGACTTCAAGTTCTGAAACTAGAGCATGTGAGTTTAAGAAAGGATGCAAAAAGGACGGCCGGGATTAAAAATACCATCGAGGAGAGAACGCCGTTACCTGTTGCGGATATCTAATCTTCTTATTAATCAAAAATCCAAGATACGTCCTCTGCTCCGCGCTGGACAGAGTGGACATACACGGGAGGGGCAGTCTGGGTTCAGGATAAGGAGCAACCTTCTCATTCCCGACCTGCTTGACTTTTTTTTTAGTACCCTTACATTCTTCTGTACCTCCAGCAGCATCGTCTGCATTCGGATCATCAGTATCACAGCTGAACCAACAGGACTCTTCATTTCTGACGCAACCGTCGTCTTTAGAATCTGGGGCCTCTTTTGTGGAAGGGGAGCAGGTGGCATCTGCAGACCCACGGTCCTGTTTGTTCTCTTCTTCTGGACTTCTGTGAGGAGCAACATGTAAGACCAGCCATTAGTTACACAGAAAGAAATGCACCTGAACTGAGGTATTAATTAATATGTTTATTTATTGAAATACCTTTGGAGAAAGTCCCATAGTTCCCGGATATTAGGTGCAAGTGAATATTTGTCATAGACATCTCTGGTGAAGAAAGGAGTCTCGGGGACAGGAAGGTCCTCCCTCAAATTAAAAAGAGAAAAAAGAAAATGTTAAAAAGGGCCTGTATTGTACACAAAGATTCCACACAATGGATGTCTCAAGTATAACTTTCTTTCCATTTTCCAAAGTATACCAAGAGTGAGTTAAGGTCTGTGTAAAATCCATATGTTTAAAATGTAATTAGTCTTCAGAAGGGTTAATTTTCAAGGGTTTAGTGAAATACAAGATAGAAAATGAATTTATTATTTATGGTCTTATTTTAGGAGATTCATTTGTCCTCCAGCTTAGAAGATATTGACCATGTCTTCATCTAAAAGAATGTAAACATTGGGCGATAACAAAAAAAAAGTACTAAAAACAATTATTCAACATTGAATTTCACAGAAGACATATCTCCCAAAAGGAGTCCGTAAATGTAATACGTCAATATCGGTCTAACGTTACGTTTTTATATTTATATATTTTCTTCTGGTGCAAATTATATCAGTCATCGATGTTGATTTACCAAGCAAACACAAATCCAGGGCTCTGAATGAATGTTGATACAGGACATTAAAAATATCGGATCTAAATTGTTGCATGTTATAAAGGATTAATAATTTAGACTCACATATGTAAACAAATAACGTTAAAATACACTCATTTTTAGTTTATGCTCTATCAACGTCAGTTTAAAGTTAGTTAGCAATAAACAACCTGCTACGGAGAACGACATTAAAGGGATTTCTAACACAATCTAACTAAAGTTGTTAAGACGCTTAACTTGTTACGTTATTAAATCAACGCACACTTCGGTCGACATAAACAACGCCAGAGTTGAACTTATCGTTCATATTACAGCCTCCAGCTATAGTGTAAGATAATGTTATGGTGGTGCAGCGCTCTCGTTTCGTCTCCCCAGTAACTAAACTAAAGATGCAGCACAGTAACACACTGCACGTTTAATACACGCCGTTACTGTAACGTTAGCTAGGTGATTCAGCTGACGGTGGTTAGCATAGCTGGCTGCCAGTTAGTCCCCCCACGGCACTGGGGCGCTAACTAGCTTGCTCGCTAATATTATTCTGAACTGTCATGAAAACTACCGATATTTTATCAAGCATATTGCATTGAAAAACGTACTCACCATACCAGCTCCATTATGTACAAGACTAACAAGCGGTCCCGAGGAATGAAAGCATTGACGCAGCAAATGTGCGAGTTAGCGTTAGCCAGCTAACGACACGCGCTTGACAGGTGACGTCATCGCCTGGAGGACCAAAGGGCCACGTGCGCTTTGCTGCCCCCTCCGGTCATCACCGGTGATGGGTTCAATAACCATCCTCCTACGGCTCATCTAAAACAGCGTTGGTGACAACCAACCAGCACTACCTGGCTCTACGTGACGCAGGTTTTAATGTCTGTATAAAGTATTTACTTTAATAACTAAAGTTATTCATGAGCAGCAGCTGCAGCCGTTCTCTTGTCTCATTGCACAGATACTTCGTGAACGCACCTGCTGTTTTGCATTCACCACCCTAAGTGCTCATATCCATACCTGGCTCAGGCATCCACCATTGTTTAAATGTACAATATACTGAATACAATAAAATAAATATAAAGCTTTAGAAACAATAGCATTGTGGGCACTATCTGAACACATACAGCTAAAAACCTCCTGATCTTGCTTTTCTTCAGCATTTGGCCAACAATACAATGTTGACTTGTGGCAATGTTGAAATATTTTTAACTATTTTATGTTGCAGTTATTTTTGTGGAATCAAAATATCTGAGAGAAATCCCATTTTCCTACAATGGAAAATAATTGCAGTCTTTTTTTATTCAATTTTGATACATTTGATACCACAAATAAGTTAATAGTATTGCATTGTATTATGTAATAACCTAGGTTTTATTTAGTTATATTTAAGTTGGCAATAGGTTTCATTAGTGAGGCTACCAACTCATGTTAAATGTTAAAACTAATATAAACAGTTGGGCCTGGTGAAATAATCAAAAATATACATTTAGTTGAATGTGAAGTTGAAAAGAGAGCAGACAACAGAGACGGATGAATAGTCAGGAAATAAAAGCCCATTACAAGCGGTAAATTTTATTATGGGATAACAGCACATAAAGCACATCTAAAATCGATGTGTCCAATGCACTTTTAATAAAGGTAATATTAAAGGTACAGTTTCTAAGTACAATATAACAACATTCATATTAGAATGAAAAGTATTTAAAAGACAACATTAAATTTCTTATTTTTCTTTACAGCTGTATTTACAAAATGAATCAAAATACTTATTTTCATATTTGAGAATCAGACAAGGAGCAAAACTACGTTTGTGAATAGACTACCTGCTAAAGAGAGTTCAAAAGAGCTGGATAAAAAGGTACATGATCATCTGTCTCCATTTTAACATCAGTAGCAAATGTGTGACTTAGAAATTTGTGACAACCACACACTAGTTTTGACTTTCTCATAATTTGCACTGCTTTTGCATGGAAAAAGAATCCACCCCAGCTCCACCCACCCTCCACGTTAAGTTACCCCAACTGAATGAGCGCACATTGAACACAGAACATTAAAGAAATCCAAATGTGTTGTATGTCTCTTTTACAAACACATACAACTACTCAATATACAATGCATTGGTAAACCTCATTAAAAAAAACACAGAAACAAACAGATATTGAAGAAATGTGGGTTGCCTGTTTTGTCTGACCAAAAGAAAGGTGAACTTTATTTATTTAGCATTTATTTGACCATTCTTCAAGATCAACATGAAACAAACTTCCCAGTTGTGTTTCTCAAAAAACAAGGTAAGGGGTGACATGTACACTCTAAACGCACCAACTACACATTGAAACCCTTTAACATCGAGCGCATCAACCCACATGAAGGGTTAAAAAAAAAAAATCACGTAAAGAAAGAATCTGAAAAACATTTGAAGCATGTGAGAGTTAAGAATTCATCCTCATGTACAAAATACATCGTCACTTCAGTACACCTGTGTAAAACCACAAAAAAATGACAATCAAAACCATGTATGCATCCTGTTACACCGAGAGGCACTCAGTGTGATACGTTGTGTATTATTGCAAGCATATTCTCACTGATATTTGCTACAGAGTGGAGAGAAAAGGTCAACTTTGTCCTCAAATTGCAATTTTTTTTCATGTACGGTAAAATTGTAACACTTGATGTGGTGCAAGAGGTTTACGCTACTGGTGTGAAGGAGCCAGTTTCTGGATAGTCTAAAATTGGGAATAACAAAAGCATATACCGAGACTCTGTTTAATAAATCCAAGCACCACTTCCCTGCATCAGGTGAAGAACTATGCAGACACAAAGAGAGGTAAATATTAAGTATCTTAAAACCTGACCAACTATAGCCTCAGTGAGTGGTTTATTACAATCAGACAGAGAAAAAAAAAAAAAAACACAATTCAGCGGTTTCAGTTTGAATCTTAGCATTTTTCCACAAACCAGAAAAGCAACCTTAAATAG
Organism: Gasterosteus aculeatus; assembly: GCF_964276395.1. NCBI lineage: Eukaryota > Metazoa > Chordata > Actinopteri > Perciformes > Gasterosteidae > Gasterosteus > Gasterosteus aculeatus. Next base: position 13,369,183 of record NC_135698.1, read on the forward strand.
TTTGTTAATTAGGAGACACTAGCTGTCCTATAAGTCAGAAGGAAATAAGTGCCTAATCCCGAGACTAGCACACTGATACAGGTACCAACCGGGTAATTTTACCACTATCATTTTTAATATCATTATAATTTATTGAGTCCTAATATCAATCACACATTAATATGCAATGAAATGAATGGACTAATAGGGAAGCCAGGCGTAGGAATTAATACTTAGTTCACAAAATTAACTTAACCTAGCACCACACATCAGGGCAACACAAAATAAATGTCAGCACACCCGATCTCTATCAAACTAATCCTAAAGGAGGGAAGCAAACTAGAGAGATATCGTACAAAAGGGGGTAATTGACAAACAGATAAATAGTTTCCCAGGGTAGGCCTTAGTAGCAGTATTTTCTTCTTACCTATACAGACAGAAATTACAGAGCTACCTTTATACATGTGATCAATGATATTAAATATGGTGAATAAGCGGCTGACAATGAGGGAGATCAAGAGTGGGAAAAGAAGTTCTTAGTTCTCCACCTGGGAACAGAACTGGTCAAATATACAAATGGAACATGAAAAAATCCACAAAATTAACACAAAGAGTGATAAATTAAAAAGGTGTATTTACATGCAGATGTTCAAAGACTATTATGCACAAAAGAATCCAAAATAAAACACAGACATATATTATTGCTTGACATTCGATTATGGCTAAAAGTTGCTTTTCATTTTTTTTTCTTCACTATATTCTTAAACTTATTTTGAATCATAAATACTTATCAGCTGTGCTTTGGAAAATGAGTTGCTTAGAATATGATGACCGACTCATAATTTCGGGATAACACACCGACACTCCAGCACAACGTTAAGCGCGACGTAACACTGATCTTCACAATTTATGGCCGAGAAGACTCGTTTAAACAATTTACTCTCTCGAAATTCGTTTCAATCCATCACAGCTCGGGCCGTGGCCGCACTGTCCGAACCGATAATGTTTTGCGCTGAGAAGCTGGTCAATGGTGCCTCCCAGGATTCGGCACACTCATGAATTGTTGAAGGTATTATGTCATGCTTTAAAAAAAAAAAAAAACTACACTTATTATGGATGGATCAAGCTCGGCAATTCCAAAACCGTACATTTCTAAAATAGACCAAGAGAAAATCCTTTTCCACGTAACCCTGTTCCTTTGTAATTATTAAAGCCTTGTCTGGGGTTTCATTTATTCACACACTGTGAGAACAAACACACACACACACACACACACACACACTATTGCTTTGTACAGACAGACAACGGAGCAGAGACAGAAGGACCAGCACATTTGACTGTATACTACACACTGATTGAATAGCACACTTAGCATCAATCCCTTACATAAACTGGGTTATATCATGTGAGAATACACAGAAGGACATCACTTTACAGGCCTGTGTGAAGGCGCAGTTTATCGTTAGACACAAGAAGTCATGTGTTCGATGACCATTTTCTGCTATCGTGCCAAGATCATAACAGTACAGAGATGACAGAGTGTGGGTATTTTTTTTGTATATCATTAGTTTGATTCAGCGGAACAAAGTCAAATAAAAAAGGACGATGACTGCACTGTAGAGACCCGTATTGTAAGACAAGGCATATTGCTTGTTTTGTATTGTAGAACACATTATACGCCATTCGGGAAAAAAAAAGATTTTTTTTCCCCCACTTTATCAGAGACGAAAGAGACCTCAGCTGATCATGTTTAAGAAAAATACTGAATTGTTTTAGGCGACCATCAAGCGATATTACAACAGCTTAAGAAAATGGAATCATTTTTTTTTTGCAAATAAATAACAGGATTTCAGCTGAGCCTCCATCTATTAATACTTTTCTGAACAGTAAGTGCTCGCTGCTCCAAACGTTCGATGTGCTACGCCGCCCTCCTCATATCATCGGGTGCTTTGAAGAGATTTTTAAAGACCTCATAAATTCGCATGAGAGCTAAACAAATGCTCTGCAACTGTCCGGGGGGGGGGGTAAAGCGGGCTGCTTCTTCGGTCTACCTGTTACCTCCCTGAGCGTTCACACCTTATCCTCTCGCGGGGCCACCGGGCCCCTCAACCTGGATTGTCTAGCAGTGTTCCAGACTGGGTTTTTTTTTTTCTTTTGCTGGGAGACTGAGGTGTGCTAGTCGTAGAGGGCTTGTGCATATCCAAACAGCCTTGGATCAGAAGAGAGATTATTACTTCGGTACAGCATATCTACTACAACCCAAACACAACAGATTTAGTATTGCATAAGAATATTTGGTTTTTCTAACAAAGAGGGTTATCATTTTTAAAGACCCTGATGACACCGTTTGAAACCAAAACAGATTTTTTTTTTTGTTTGACAGGAATATGCTGTGTGCTGATAAAATTGCGCTTTCTAAAAGTGATGGGTTTTGTTGTTTACATAAATGAGTGTTCTTTGTTTTTTTCTTGAGTTTGACCAAAGGGACGCAGGGGTCTTCGCGTGGCTGGGGGCCCCTTCAGGACGTCGATAATGTAAAATTTGCTTGAATATTCAAATGAGAAATCATCCCTGACAACAAAACAACACACGCAACACAAACTAATGAGTACAAATAAATGTCCTCTCAAACAGAAAGCGCGAAAGAAACTCTTCCCTGAGGGGTGACAGCACAAGGCGTTAACGCCTAGTACAAATTGCACGGCTGAGGAATGATCGTGTGCAAACAAAAGACAAACAACTGGATTCTATGTTACGGTTGGTGACAGATGCATCAACATGCTTTGTTGGGTTTCTAAAGGGATATTATTTTTTCCTTTTCTTTTTTTTTGTTGTTGTTTCTTTAAAGATATTTCTAGAAGCCGCTACTGAGATTGCTGGAATGTCTTAGGAATCCATTCTACGTTACAGACGAGTAGACTGGAAAGGGGAAGCAACGACTACCGTTTGGCACATCTAGGGTTTACTTTACTACCACACTGACGAGAAAGACACACTCAACAAAACAGAAGCACAACAACAAAGCATTCTGAAAATAGCACTTGTCCTACCGTATGTTTCTCCCCTAATCGTACAAACAACAGCTAGTCTAATTATTGCAGGAATATAGTTGCTAAGTGCTACCTGACATCTTTTCCTCTCCCTCGTTCTCTTTCAAGAGTTTTTTAGACCAAAACGTGTTACAAAAATAGAAGCTTTACTACCAGACAAGGCTTTGAATATTCCCTTTCCCTTCACTGTTCCTTTATGTCCTGTTGGGGCGTTGCCGAGGCCGAGGCTGTGGTGAGAAGGCAGATGAAGTCTCTCAAAAATAACAGCAAAACAAAGCGGAGAAGTTGGGACAGTGGCTCATGGATGTGCTTTTAGGTTAGAAGTTAAATCTTTGTCAGCAGGCTGTCAACTTGCTTGCTGTATCTTCACTTTCCACTAGATGGAACAATTGTGTTATAGTCTATAAAACCTGGCCGGGTTGTCTAATTTCTGTCTTCTTGTGTCCTTCTTTACATAATACCTGTGCCTCACCAAACAACATCCTCCTTAGTCTCTCGCTTGCTTTTTCTAGCTGTTCAACTCGGGTCAGTTCATAACAAAAGGTCACAAAAGAGTTCATTCTGACTAAAAGGATGAAGTCCGTTGATGAGGTAAAAGCTCCTCTAACCTGCGTTCTCATCCAAGCCTCTTTGTTCACTCAGCGGCAGCCTCGCCAGCAATCCTAACAGGCCGGTGTCCTCTGCAGCCTCTGTGGTTCAACTTGTATTTCTTGTGCACATGCAACACATCACTAGGTAAATATACACGTCTTAAATTAAAGAAAGGTGTAAAGAAAAGTGCCTTATCAATTCAACAATTAAGAATGGTCTAACTACCAATATCGTACATGTTATTTAAAATAGATTCTATAAACATTTATTTTTTTTCTGTATAGTAAGTACTTATGACCATATACCCTGTAGTACATTATAAAACAGGTGGAATGGACCCTTTTCATTGTGTTGGTGCCCTTCTCCAGGGCACCTGTCCAGAGAAGGATTAATAGCAGATGGCCTTACATGATTTCACTATGCAACAATGGTGGATGGAGTCTTTGACAGCTAAAATCATTGCGTTTTCATTAGAATTACCAGAATTCTATGTGTTTTTTTCTTTTCTTTTTTTAAAACGATTGTCCACAGAGAGGTGTCGATTGCATCACCATGCCGACAGACCCTCCCTCAAAGTCGCTGTGAGTTTTCATTCCAAGAACGGCATCCAAACGGTACGACTGAACACAACAGAAAAAGGGCTGAACTTGACCAAAATGTGCACATTTGTCAGCAGTTAATTTCACTATGGGGGAGAAAGGGGGACAAATAATACTGATGTCTTGGGCTATTTTTTATTTCCCAGTGCTTTTCCCAGTGCTTTGTTAATTGTTTATGTACGTACAAGTCAGATGCACAGGTAAAAGATAAGGTCGATGCCAAAACAACGCTTGAATAACAAGTGAATCACAGAAATGCGCAAAATAGGGTCAAGTTCAACCACACAGAAATCATTTGTCCCAATCTCTTCAAGTCCCACGGGGTGTCGGGTCCCACAAGCCTTCCAAAAGAGAACTAAACTCAATAAAGTAAACCTTAATAATCAACTCCCTAAGCCCTCCCCTTCAAAGTAAAAGAAGAAGTTGAACAGCGTGCCATCTGTCCGCTCTGGTTTTGTGCAGGGCACCAATAAAGTGTCTCAGATTCCTCCTCCACATTCCCCTACGGTGGGCACAGTGGCACCTGGCAGGGCTGCTACCCGTCAACGGGCATGGACTGCTCAAAGTCTGATCCAAACAGCTCCTTGTATAAGGGGGGGAAGTGGGCACGCACAATGTCTGGATATATTGCTTTGAAAGCCGTAAGCTTCTCTGTATGCCTACTGCACAGCGCTCGCAGCGTCGACACTTTGCATATCAACTGTGGAGAGAAAGGAGACAGGCGGTTTAGATTCACACCGAGGCAAGGACATGGAGCAATGGTGGTGGAAAAACATCCCGCCCCACAGTGTATTCCCTCGCGCACAGGGGTAGACAGACTTGTACATTTTGAGACAAGCGCTCAGGCAAAAAAAAAAAAAAAAAAGGTGCACCTGACACCTCATATGGAGCTGATGAATTGCCACTTCTTCCGCTGCTAAAAAAGCATTTAGTCAAACGTTACGAAGGCCTCCCCCTGTGCACTGCGTGTACGCTTAATCAAAGGAAATGGTTGATGGTCGGCAGATGAATACCCCAAACAGTAGGTGATTTCACTGCCACAATGGCGGGGCATGTTTATCAGGCAGCTACTTCCGGGGATACTGAATGGACGTGTACTGCGTCACGCTTTACCTTTGTAAGTATACCGTCCTCTCTGTGGTTCTTCTGCAGGACGTGCTGGAGGGCCAGCTGAATCTTCTGTTGGAGTTTTTCCACCTTCACCTTCTCCTGGAGCCAAGACCGGTCTGGAAGGGAGATGAATATGACAGTTTGTTTTTGCCTAAAAGCCCCTTAATGTTGCACCAATATCAGGTACTAACTGAGGAAAACAGGAGGGCGACCACGTTCTTTGTGTTGGGCGGCTGTGCGTCTAACTTTTTTTTTTTTTTCCTCTTTGCACTGTGAGTGACACCTACCAGCAGACATCAACACGAAGGCGGAGAACAGGGCGATCTCATCCTCAGACAGGTGCATAGAACACAAGTTTTTCCCAAACTCGAAGACGGAGCTGATCAAGTCGTCACAGCCTGCCACAGCAAAGGACACAGAGAGAGGGCTTAGCACGAGGAAGACCAAAGAACAACATCCACCCTTGATCTTTATTGGGAGAGAGGCACACGGGGGAGAGGAGAGGAAGGGGGAGGAATGAAAAAGAGCGGCATGCTGACAGCACATGGGAGCGTCTTAAGCAGAGCAGGCAATGCTTTTACCGAGTTTTGCCTCCCAGACGAGTCACTTTTGGCAGTTGGGGTGGTGTTATGCAAGGCAAAATGAGGTCACTATTGAGGCTTTTAGTTAAATCAATTATCGGGGATACAGCGAGACAGGCGGATGCCGCTGCGGCTCGGGAAGCCCATCGCTCTGCCTAACGCGCCGCAGACCCCTCCGTGAGGAGCACACAGGACACTGGGAAGCTCTCTGAGTTGGGACGGATACACATGCACGATTGCACACACAATCGGGGAGATACACTGAAAGGCAAACTTACACCAGAATTTTTTAATGCTGCCGTGGGACATATTTACTTTAGAAATCCGAGAAACTCCACGGTGGAGAGTCTTGCTATTGTCACGGCAGTCAAACACGGGCGTTGTTTCCTTTCGCCTGGGATGTTTTATAGCAGACTATCACTGATGGTTTTGATAGCGCTACCCCCGAAGACACTGCGTCTGGCTTTATTTATTCCACAGTTACAGAAGCCATATGCAGCAGAGCCTCACTAACATCTCTGTTCTACCATAAATAACCATTGCAGAGACAGCGCTGCCAGGTGAGGCAGGGATGAGTGCTTAGTATACACGGCAGCATACAGATCCACACATGCCAACGTGTTCAAGCACGCACACGTATGTGCACGCACACACACATGCACACACACACACACTGTACTCACCTAATGATTTGAACACATCAGGTCCGGCATACTTTCCATCAAAATAGACGGTGTTGTTTTGCGAGTCAAAGGCACGGCACATTCTGACGAACACGACTTCCAAAGAGCCTACGGAGACAGACAGGAACAAGATGCGGAATCTGAGCGTTGTTTCTTTTCCCCCCCCCCAACAGTTACACATCAGTAAAGGATGCAAAACACACGGCCGTGCTTTGTGCTATTCTTCTACGACGTGAGTAGCACAACCACTTTGACACGAAGACGCCTGCCGTCAGAGGGAGAGAAAAAAAAAAAAAAAAACTCCTCTGCAGATGATAATATCATAGACAGAAGGCTATTCTCCCGTAATGACATGCCAGATAACAAATTGAGCTTCATTCAGTAGCGGCGGTGTTTCTTCATTCAACCTTTATTTAGCAAGATAGGTGGGGAATTTATTCTACCGTACAATGTTGTACCACTCTGGGGGAGTTGATAAGAGGATCACGGGAATGTAACAGAAGCCATTACTGCCTCTGAGGGAGATGCAACTGTTTTAAATGTCATGTCTGACAAGGGATCTCAGTCTTTATTTCATTATTCATATTGGCTGTGCTGATGTCAATAATACCCAAGGAAAGACCCAAGAGAGGTGCGCGTTTGCTGCATGTGTGCTCCGGCACCTGTATTTATGCGTAAATATAGTTCACCGTGTGCACACAGCCATCGCCGCGTTGAATATTCGCCAAGGCTGTCTCGTTGAGAGCAGTTTGAATAAGCAGACATCATGGGTGTCCGAGGAATGAGAGGGGAATGGCAGCAGTCATGATAGGTATTATCAAGAATGCATTGCTTATCTAATGCCGTGTCCGTCCCTGCTATGACCGGAATGAAAGAGAATAAAACACGGAGCGAACCAGGCGGAGAGAGGAAAGCGGCAGGGTGGGGGGTCTCCTCTCTGTGACACTGTCTGCGTGCGCGAAGAGGAGGAATTTGTGCAGTCAGGTCAGCTACGCTCTTGTGACAATGCCAGAGGAGAAGGGGGGGCGGGGGGGGGGGTGGGGGGGGTTGAGTTTGACGGCAACAGGCCATGTTGACAGGCTGTCATACCTGCTTTCAGCAGCACTATCTGATCGTTCTGACACAGCTCCATGAAGCCGTCGATGCGCTTGGCGAACTCCACCACATACTGAATGGCCTCTGTTATTTTGATAGCGCACAGCTGCCACATGACTTCCCGGGGCTGAGGACAGATAGGACAGAGGACAGAGAATGGGTTATCGGCTTTAAAACAATGGGTTCGATAACTGTCGCTGCTGCGGAGGGCCGGAAAAAGGCCCGGACGGGGTGGCGGTACCTTGCTCTGGTAGCTCTCCACCTCCTCCTGCAGGAAGGCCTGCCAGGTCATCTGCTGCAGCTCCTCCCTCAGGTACTGACATGTCTCCATGTGTGACTTGGAGATGTTCTGGGCCAGGTGCTCTGCAATGCAAGACGATCACGGTTGAGATGTGAATGTTACTCTGCACGGATGTGTGAAAGGGAAGCCCTCATTGGTGATATGCCACAATGTGCCACAGGAAAAGAAGATTTATTTACTGAGCCTTTGGAAAAGGAGGAGAGGCGGATACGCGTGGGCTTTTTTTTTTTTTTTTTGGGACTGGGAAAAGGCTTGTTGACATTTCCTTTCAATGCCTCCAGGAAGCTCATAACTTAAGATTGAGGCACAGCCAATCTAGTTATGACACACATGCGTGGCGAGGAGGAGGGGCGCCACGTTGCTCACTGAAACAAAGGTCACATTTTCTCTGAGAGAAATATTGAGTATAAGAATTTAAATGGTTTTGAAAACACATCTGTTAAAAGGAGTTCCTGGGCACAGGGGAGCCGAAAAAAAATGATTTCCCTCGACGCCTGCCCTGCTGGATCCTGATTGGCCCTAATTAATGGAAACTAATTACAAAAAAGAGGCTCTTTTAATGAGTGTTGGAGATGAGTCTCCAACCTCCTGCTATTTTAAGCAACCTTTGTGTCGTTTGCCCCACGGTTGAGTTACCCCCCCCTCCTCCATTTTGCTGTCTCTCCATCTCGCCCCCCTTCCCCCCCTTGCCTCCGTCCTGCCACTTACCTAGCTCAGCCATGGACACGGTGGGGGAGGTTTCTCCGTTGGTGAAGGAGCAGTAAGGGAAGAAGCCAGAACCGGGGGCAAAGTCGCAGATGGGCTCCGGCTTGATGCCGTTGATGTCCAGGCCTGACTGGTCAGGAGACGGCTGGATGTCCAGGTAGAAGCTGCTGACCGCCGAGTCCGGTTTGCTGCCGTCAGGGGTGTGACCGTCCATGTAGCCGCTGAGGTCGTCGTGGAGCTCGGTGAGGCCATTGGCTGAGAGGCCGTAGGTCGGCGTGAGCGGCTCCGCCTCTCCAGGCTGCTGCTGGTGGTCCCGCTGCTGCTGCTGCAGCCGGTGCTTCTGGACCTCAGCGTACAGGCTGTCCCGCTGCTTCTTCGACATGCGGCCGAACTTCACCGCTGTGGTTAGCGGGACAAAACACGTGTTACTCTCGAGTGAAGCATTGCATTACATCACAACACTGTGAAAGCCCAAGTTAGCTGAATAATTGTCTTATTAGTTACTTTACTGTACTTATTTTATTATTGAGGGATTACCAACATAAACAAACCTAATTTCATAATTTTATAGACACTAACAGATGACAGTTATGTTTAGAAAAAGCCCGGCTTTGGCTCTGCGAACAAATTTTATTATCTATCTGTCTATTATTTTATTACATTATTCGTTGGATTTCGACAACTATAACAAAAACACAATTCTTCCCGTCAGTCAAAATTTTTCAGATGAGAGAAAAGGATTGAGTTTTTTTGGGGGGAACATTAAATCCTTACTTACTATAAAATGTGTACGTTGTTCAGAGATCATTTAACAATTTATACCTTCACCCAGCAGTCCAAAGCACAAAGGTATGTTAAAGTCGCATCATGTGACCATCAGATAAAAAGACACCTGCTGCTTCGTTCTTCACAATACCGACGTACAGTAAAAGTGATCAACTTTTTTTAGTAGAAGCAAATCTCCACATTTGAGGGGGGAGGAATCACTAAGGAGATTATTAAAAAAAAAAAAAAAAAGGATAAACGGCTTCATGTGTGCAGAGGCAGAAGTGGGAAGTGACTAACAGCTTACCAGCCACTCAAACGTGAGACGTGCTAAGTCGCTGCCTCCTGTTTCAAGGTTTCCAGACTAACCACTGGTGGTGGAGATTGTGACTCCTTGGCCAGAGTTGTGGGTGCGTGGCAGTATGTCAGCCGGTCACAGTGTGTGTAAATGTGTGTGTGTGTGTTCTTGTCGAGGCCCAGTGGAAAGCGAGTGGAGCGGCGAGGAGGAGGAGGAGGAGGAGGGTGCGGGCAGATGGGCTCTGGTGTGTTGAGTGAAAGCAAGAGTCACCTTCGTCTGTCCTGAGTGTGTGCATATATATATACGTGTGCGTATATGTGCATGCGTCTGGGTACGCAAAGCCACTCATAAGTGCTAATGTTCATTCGTATGCATGAATATGCACGGCTGTGCGTAACTGAATTTAAGCAAAGTAATTAGCATAGAGAGACGGCCGTGTCTGTTCAGCCTTGTCTGTGTGAATTCCTGTGTGGGTTAAAAAAAAAAAAAAAAAAAAAGCACATAGATCTGCTTTGTTCCGATATTATCTTCTCAGCTCAGACTGGACTGGTCCAGTCTGGACCAGCCTGGCACAGCGAGAGCCCTCCCGCACACAATCCCCACCTGTGTGCTCCCATTACAGCGTCACAGCTGCAGCGGCGCTAATGACATCCTCTAACAACCTCCTATTTCATCAAACCTAGTTTCTATCACAGCAACAAATTAGTCCCGCAGACAAAGCACCTCACCTGCTACTGGCAGACAACACGGACTGACGTCTTAGCATGTGTTCATGTCATCATTTGCTTGGGACGTGTCTGTCGTGTCTCTTGGAGAATGAAGGAGTTCATTATCCGTGTGTTTGTACTCAAATGTCAGTAGTTAGTCACATGCCATCGGCGGTATGTGGGGGCCAGATGACAATAAAGACACATGACAGCAGCTTTAAGTTGCAACAGAGTTCTGATGTTGTTTTTCTGACACTTTCCGAAAATATTCCTCAAGACTCATCATTTTTGCCAAGAAATACTCAGATCACCAAGGACAAAGGACAGCTTAAGAAATTGCACTTAGTAGTTTACAAAAACAACGTTCTCTTCCTTTTTAATTTGCATTCGATTTTCTCATCCAGTCCTTCCTCATTTTTTTAATTCAAAATAAACTGATACATTCCTGCCTCGTTTGTCGTAATAAATACTGAGCCCTAAATAAACAATACCTTCATGAAATGTCATTGATCTTTTGATCCCCTGAGTGAGTAAATCCTTTCCCCTCTTGCCTGCCTTCACACGGAGGCCAGAGTCCACCAGTGTCCCCGAAGCAGCGCTCCAAACACACTCCAGCAGAGCACATTCTTGCCCACACAGGCGCTTGAACCTGAGCTCTTCACCTCCCCTGATTCAACATGCGCCCCCCCCCTCCCTCCCTCCCATTGCCGTGCCCGCCCACCTCTCCCATCAAGCACTCACCATCTCGTGACATCCCCACCGCCAGGCACTTCTGCAGCCGGCAGTGCTGGCAGCGGTTGCGGCTGGTGCGGTCGATCAGGCAGTTCTTCTGACGGGGGCAGGAGTAGGCCGCATTGCTCTGCTGACTCCTCCTGAAGAAGCCCTGAACAGAAAAGGGGCACGCAATCGCTTTGGGTCACTGGATGGGCCGCCGTGGGGAGGAGAACTGCTCTGGGACTGAAGGATCCGTTTCATTGGGGGTTTTAGTGCATATTTAGTGAATGTCATCAGCTGACTGGTAATGATTTACTGTCTTCCTGCTGCTGATAGTTTTATTTGATTTGCTATCAAACAGATTAGACAATACTGCTGCTGTTGGCTGTTGAATCGGCCGTTCAAATGGTGTTTTATTTCACCAGTGTGTGCAGCGTATGTTTGTGTGTTTGGGTAGGAACGATAACAGTGGATGCTATTTTTCTTCACTGGGGCTATTAGTGTTGATTAACGCAGCACCGGCATGTGCAGCGCGGACGGATCGCGAGCGCACACCGACTGGATTCCTCATCCTTTGACTTAATGAATCGATTCCAGCACATCATTAACATGCCCCACTCTTCTGTTCCATACACATATGTCTTAATTAGCTGCTCATTGGCTGTTTAATTACAAGAAAACAGCTGACAGCTGCCAAGTTGCTTTATAATGGAAGCCATTAAGGAAACAGGCTATAACTGCCAGTGACAAGCAGCACTCTTTAATAATGCTATGATTTATGGTCCAAACTTTTGTACTCGCACATATCATTAAAGGCCTCTCTGCTTTGGACTAATTAGCAATCATTAAAGATAGATTTCGGCAGTTTGTTCTTTCCTGTTTTGTTCCTTCCAGCTCCTGTTTGAGGGAGCTTAGCCAACCCGCTCGCGCTCTCTGTACACACACACACACACACGCACACACACAAACAGACAGACAGACGCAAACACACATGCAGGAGCAAACAGTAAAGGTGCAGGCTGGCTGAGGAATGCTAATGATGTGCCTGGTGACAAGCGCTGGGACAAGAATACACTCTAAGCACAAAATTCCATTCCTGTGAATGGCTGGCGCATTTGAAACAGTACAAAAGGCGCCTTCAATGGAAGCAACACTGTAGCAAACAGCCAACAATCTGCTATAATTCAAAGCGCTCTCCTTTTGATCATTTTATTTCAAGAAGAGCAAGCTGCAGCGGAAGCAAAAAAAAGAAAGAAGAAGGAAAGTGAAAAGACGTGTGTCCCTGGGAGGGAAAGGCAGAGCCAGGCAGACGGATGACTTTGTCCTACTAATTGCGCCTGCTGTGATGTCCTCTGTGGTGCTTGACCACTTTAATGATCGCTTTCTTTGTGTCTACACTTCGCAGTCCCTCTGCAAATCGCTGTAAAACTTCGGCAACATTTGGAAATGTTTTTCCTAGCGAGCAACTTTCGGTACCTCTTCAAATGTCTTACAGATATCATGCCCTCCCCTCCCCCCCCCACACACACACACCCTCACAATCAGTGCTTCCCATGACGGCTCCGGTCTCTTGATGCTCACCTTACAGCCTTCACATGTTATCACGCCGTAATGGATGCCTGATGATTTGTCTCCACAGATCTTGCAGGGAATTATTTCGATTTGAGCTGCAGGCAAGAAAAAAAAAAGAGAAATAAATCAACATTTTGCTGTCACAAGTCACAAGTGTACAACACCCTCGCCATGGATCCATGTTGGTACATGAAAGAGCCCTGTGCTTCTAAAAACATCTCATCCGGTGGCTTCTGAATCTTCCACTTCCACAGAGCATTAGCTGAATATTTACGTGTGTGTGTGTGTGTGTGTGTGTGTGTGTGTGTGTGTGACAGGAAGGAGGACATCTTAAACCAATGTAAACAAAATGTCAAATCGAACTTGTTTAAGGAAAAAGCCATCCATCCAAAAACCCCAGGCTCATCTAACATCACGAGGAGCCTCCACGAAGCCTCTAAAAACTTCAAAACCGCAACAACCCCGGGAGTGAGTCAACCGCGGCCACGAGGACTCAAAGCATGTCCACCGCAGTGGGAGGGGCCGCGCACGTCTGCTCGCGCTGAGAGTTGAAAGTGCTCTGCGGCCGCGGTGTCGTGCCGCTGACAGGCCTGTGATTTCACCCGCCACGGAGGACGAGGGACAGAGAAGGACGGCGCTCATCCATCGTTGGCCTCCTCCTCCTCCTCCTCCTCAGGAGCCGAGCGCACGGTGGAACACACAGACATCGGAGACGACAGAACCCCCAGCTCGGCTTTATTGTTGCAGCCACGGATGCTACGTCCCTTTTCCACCCCCTCTGTCCCTCTAGAGATCTCTATCATAGCCCCTCCTCCACATCCCCAACTTCGCAGTCCCACCATCCCAACTCACACGCTGCAGCGGCAGACAAACACCCTTATCTGATCTAAATCGAGGAAAGATCACCTCAGGATATTTTCGCACAATGTGGCGGCTTCCTGCAACCAGCCAATCAGAGCTAGTGGAGCTGTTGCAACATCAGCCGTTACCAATTAGGGGAGGAATACTATGGTATTGCTTTAATAAGATGCAGGAAAAAATGATAATTAAAAAAGTGGTGGTACATTTGATGTCAAAGAGTTACATCAGCCTTTCCCCTCCAGCAAAAGGCCCGACTGGGTCTTCACCAGACTCGAAGCTTCACATATCCCTCCTACACCTTAACAGCCAACCTCTTTAAACTAGTTTGATCAGATCAAAAGTTTTTCTGCTCAAATTCAATCCGAAGATCCCTAAAACCATTTTAATCATCTGCCTACGAGCTTGTAATGTGTCATGTGGATAATGTCCTTGTCCCTGAGGCGCGCCCGGGAGAGAGCCCCTTAACACAGAGCCCCTAATCCAGTAACCCCGCCGCCGCACTCCATTCATCCAGGAATCAGAGTCTGTTCTCCTCGCGCTGCTGGAGTCAACAACACCGGCCATGTTTACATGGAATTAGCCTACATTTTAGTAAAATGAACAAAAGGGAGTAGTGAACATGCACAATTAATTCTCCTCCAGACAACACCTCATGCGATTTGTGATTCTCACACACACACACACACACACACAATAGAGGGCATTGCACCTCGTCGGCCCGGATTAGAGTGAAATCCAGACAGGGGGCGGGGTTGCGACAACCTAAACGTAGAGGGTTAATTCATAATTAATCTATTGCTCACTGTGTACTGTGCCTCGTTACTTGGGTTAGGTCCATCTCTGTACGAGTGCACTCGATTGTTTGTTTTGGTGTTCTCCCTGCATGTGCATTAGCCGTACAATGCGTTTCAACTGCTATAGCGTCTTCAGCCTCATTACTTACGTAATTTGTTCTGACGTGCACTCACAACAACTGAAGCGTGCCGTAATTATGACTAGTTGTGGTTGCTGTGAGCTAGAGGCTGCATTGACAGACCCCGGCCATTGGGTGGCAGTCCAGGGCTGTGGCTGTGGTTGTCCTGCCAAGTTAAGCCAAGCTTCTTCCACCCACCCCATCCAGCCCACAGGCTTTTGGCTCTGAGCTCCAGCCTCTGATAGCTCCAGGCTTAGGACCCCCCCCCTCCCCCCGCCCCCACAGTATAGCCGTGAGATGCCTTCATCTCTCCCATAGAAGCGGAGCTGGCTGGGCTCTCGCTCAGGCCCGACAGAGGCTGTGCCACATCAGGTGAAGGCGGTGTAGGAGTAGAGACACGAGGGTGCCAGGGTGGGCGGGAGCAGGGGGAGACCCAGAGTGCACACAGCCCTCACCCGCTAACACCCTCTCACTCCCCGAATGCTCAGTGCACTCAACAGTAAAAAGGGTTTTGTCTCTGGAGCGGCAATTTCTTGTAAGAGAGAAGACCAGAGTCTGAACATAGGAGATATTTCCACACTAGGATAAGCTGCTTTCAAAAAAAAAAAAAGACATGGAGAGGGGTCAAGGAGAATAAATCCCCAGCAATGAAAAAAAGCAGATCAAGTACACCAAGAAGACCTCATCAGTCAATACGCGTATGTCTGTGTCCTCCTGCGTTACTGGTCATAGGGTCCCCCAAGCTAAACGTGGACACTGATGATGATTTAAACCGAATTAACGCTGGGAATCCTCGGTCAAACAAAAAGGCACGCGCTCCCAAGCACTCCCAATCTGGCAGTCAATATCTATTGACATGAGCTGCGGTGTTAACTGCCTCTTGTTGTGAAACAGGCAGCTGCCGACTTGCTTGAGCTTGACCAGCGCAGCAGCGCCACTGATCCCATTCACTGCGCCCGCCTGCCCGCCTGCCTCCCTCCCTCCATGCGCGCTTCCCTGCCAGCGAGCACTGCACTGTTTACGACATCAAAACCAGTCGACAGTGAGACGGGCGGCCATGCTAGAGCCCGTCCCAGCAGCCACCACGCTCCTCGCGGCACCCGAGATGGCCTCGGCACGCCGGCCACTTCAAAGACACCGAGACGCCGAGATTACGTGTGAATCGCACTGCAGCACAATCGAAGCACACTCATGGCGGCGAGGGCCGGGCGGCGGCTGGTGAGCGATTTCCTGCATGCAGCATTGCAGACCGTCGCGGGTGTGTTGGACAATGGGCATGGCAGAGCGAGGAGACAAGTCAAGCCCAATGCCACAGCTTGTTCTTTGTCCGTCTGTGGTTGAGCAGTTCAAGGGCACTGATTCACCACACCAGCGGGCCCTTTGAGGGGGATGACGTGTCACTCAGAGCACATGCACAATGGGGGCAGCAGAGGCTCTGCGTGTTCACCCGGTGCCCTTCAGCGTCTTCTCCACAGCCCCGAGATCAACCCACTGGTAAAAGCCCATGGAAGACCTGGGAACTGACGCTCCGATGTGAACGGCCAGAACGATTTACCAAAAGGGGCCACGTCTTAGTTCGAGCATCGCATAGAAAGCGACTGACAGAAAGAACACCGCAAATGTAGTATTGATTCATTAAATGCTATAAAGGATTCACAAGACATAATGAAACTGTGAAGCTGAGAAATAATGAATGGAAAACGCGGGGAAATATTTCAAAAATGTCACAACAGAGGAAAAAAACAACGATTAGTAGTTTGATGTTTAAACATCCACAGAATGACGATATAAATGATCATAATTGTATTGTTTTAATTTGAGATGTGGCATGCTGGTAAAACAAATATTATAAATAAAAAGCGGATATCCTCCAAGCTTGTGCAAACATGGAAAATCACCAGTCAAAATCTCCTGGCTGTCCACTGAACCCTTGGACTACTGACATAACGTTTAAGGATTACGATTATCCCTTACATTACAGACCCATGCCCAGGCCTCATAATGCGCAGAGCTTAACCCATTACTCGATTGGACCAATAAATCATTTTCTCATGGCCTGATGATTCATGATAGATATGTAGAATAAATGAGGTCTGAGATCGGGGCGTCTATATTCCCTTCTGTCTGCGCAAAGCCTCTCTTTTTTTTTCTCTCCATTGGCTCATTTACAAAGAAAGAAAGCATGTGAACCAGTTGGAGAGAAGAAACACATTCGCTTCCCTGCGCGCGTGTGAGCGAGTGTGTATTTGTGTGCGTCGGGCCGTGTTGTGTTGACAGCTGTCAATGACAGAGTGACGCAAGCCAGCGGGCTCATGTCAGAGATTATGTAAGGAATTGAACAGGGCACAGCGTTATGGGCAGATTAACAATTCTTGTCCGATCAAAAAAAAAAGACAAAAAAAAAAAAAGAAAACCCTCTGTTAATACAGCCCATGTCAAGAATATTTCTGCAACAAAACCAAACAAAAGCTTATGAGGGCACTCGCCTTCTCTCAGGACTGCACACATGGATCAACACGAAAACACCGGAGGCACGAAAACCGGCTGGCAAATGTGCAGCTATGGTGCAGCTATTCGTATCTGCCCATTCGGCGGTGGAGATCAGCTGACGGTTGGGAAAGAGCCTCCTTTAAACGGTTCCCCATGACAGTCAGATCTAACGGGGGGGGGGGGGAGACGACAGCCTAACAAGAGCTGGAATCACAATCCTGCCTCTTTTCTTCTGCCAGGGTTCTGCTGTCACGTGAAGTCGCACAACACAATACTTTTTTATTCCCATTTAAGCAGCAGAAGAAATGTTATTTGAACGCCAGCGGCAAAAGCAAAATGGTATAAATGCGTTATTTGTTTGGGGTTCGAAGGCTGCCGGCCTATCACCATAAAGCTCTTCTAACACTATTTGCAGGCGTGTAGCACAAAGAAAACACACGGCGCTGGGACAGAAATTCACCTGCAGACCGAAACTCTGTGTCATCACTTTAAAGCGCTTTCATCCAACCTACTGTATGAACACGCCAAAGTCATCAAAAAAAATATTCTGACCAAAGGGATTAGAGAAAGGAAAGACATAATTGACACATTTTGATCTATCTATGCTGCGTCTTGCTAATTCTCCCCCCCCGCAATCATTTAGCGGCCTAAGCTGTGATCCCCCTTCACTAGAGACCAGCTATATTTGAAGAGATATTTCCGTTTCAAGAGATGGGCTCTTAAAGTCTTTCCCTATTATTATTATAGCAGTGCAGTGACTCTCTTTAAGCTCAGGTCTGGACCGTTGCCCTCGGCGTTTTTTGGGATGAACTCCACTCTTTTTGTTTGTTTTCTGTGTGAGGCCTATTAATATTTCAACGCTGCCCAACTACAGTTGCCTGTAGAACACAGCAGTGCGTCTCTCTTCATGTCTCTCCCTGTATTTACTTGACTGTTTTATTGAAGTGCATTCTGACACCCTCTCCGAGGGGGGAGCGGGAGCAGGGAAGATGTATTCCCAAAACCGCAGCACAAGACATCTCTCTCTCCCTCTCTCCGTGTCGTCTCTCCACTGGCGTAACGGTAATTTGGGCACTAATTTATGTGCTGTTGTGGCAAAGATTGACGAGCTTCTTGACTGGGAGTCTGCGCGCTTGCACTCTGGGGGGGGGGGGGGACAACAAAAGCCCTGGTTTACCGAGCAGACGCGCGCCATGAAGGGTAGCGGCATTTTTTTCTCCGCCGTTCCTCTCCGCTCCGTTGTCTGCCCTACCTGAGCTCGGATCCCCCCCTCACCTGCCTGTATCTATCTTCCCCCACCTATTCCCTTCTTGTCTGTGACTGCGGTGACACGCACAGTTGTGCTGTGGACCGGAGGGCACGCCTCCTCCGTGGGTGCATGCAGGGCGTGCACGTGTGCCGGAAGGGAGAAAGGCTGGCGCTGTTTACTCCAATGGCAGCATGCAATCTGTAGACAGCACTCACTTATGCATTCTGCCATTCCCCGGTCGGTCAGGTAGGGTCAGGAGAGCTGAATGCAGACCAATCTGTGTTGCAGATGTTTACACGCTTTGCTAACTATTCAAACCATTTGGTTTGGGCCCTTTGTGAGTTTAAATTTGATACATCTTTTGATTAAGATGACACACATCATGGGGTCCAAGTTGCTTAGCTGGGTTGCTCGCGTATTGTTTGCTTTTACCGATGCAATGTGCAGCGAGGCATTGGGATGCACCGAAACTCGGAATCAGTGAGGCTGAAATCACATAGGACCGACGGATTGACTGGCACAGGAGCCGCTGCCGGAATTCTAAGATTCAGCGAAGGGTTATGTGACGCTTCTGAACCTTTAGTCTGACCACTTGAGCTAAGCAGGCAGCGGTTAAAGCCTCAATTGTGGTACAGTGCCTTAGTTAAGCACCTCTCAGCTCCTCATCTCCCTGCAGGGACAGCAGCCTTACTTGGCTCCTTTAGAAAAACACAGGAACATATAAATAATGAATCCACCAAAACATCCACTGCAATTACACGCAGAAAGCTTTACATAACAACAAAGAGCCTTGTTCAGTTGCACCAGGGAATGTGCCACTGCCACACTGTACAACTTCCTTCCTCCTTATAATTGCCGTATTAGTATGCATTTCTGTAAGACAACTAGGTTTCTGCTGTGGGTCTTTGAATAGGAATTTTCTACCGGTGCACACAAAGAAATCAAAACTTACGTCCATACAACTTCCTGCATTGTCTTTTTGCCAGAGGGGTGACTACGAGTATTTTTCCGTGTGCATTTTAGACCCTGCTTCAGTTATGGTAGATAATGGGGTAGAGTGTAAAGGGAGGAGGGGGGGTGGGGGGGGTAAAGAGAAGGGATGCTGGAGGTCCCATCTCATGCTGCTGCGGAGGGTCAGTGGGTCAGAGGCACGCAGCCAGAACACACATGGAGAGCAGGCTGAATAGTTCAGCTGACAGTAATTGTCCCTCTGTGGTCTCCTTAGGAAAACATGTTCCCAGACAATGCCGACCGGCTGCACGGGCCAGATAGTAATCATGATCTTGATTTGCTCCATCGAAGAGGGAAGCTCAGTGTAAGCCTGCAGTTATGGCGCGAGTCACTGTTTCCATTGGAGTTGACATCGGCTGAAGCCAGCGCGGGCCAGCACATCCATTAATAAATCAAGTGATGAGCTTTATTCCAAAACATTTGAGATCAATTGGAGGACCTAAAAAACAATGATCATTTAATAGCTCTATACAAAACAAGAAAATACAGAGGGCTCAGTATAAAGTACAGTATGTGTACATAAAAAGTTCTCCTTTCGAAATTCATTTCGATGGAAATTAACATTCAGGGTAAAATATGCCCAGAAACCTTATAACAAAACAGATCCCTTAAGCTACGTCTTCATTTAGCTACCCTTTCCTGCAGCCTGTTTATGTTTGTTATATATACCTTTGTAATCCCAACATTAAAAAGTCAGTCTCCAAACCATGAGCAGGTTACTGTCTACGAGTTTCACGAACGCTGCACACGGCCTCACGGTTGCTCAACAGTATTCTTTACGGCTGAGCTGATGAGCACTTTTAGCAGCACCTCTAACATTCTACTTGAAGGTCTTCGGTTTTCATCAGCTGAAAAAGAGCAGGCAAGGACAGGGAAGATGAATGACATCAACGGCCAGCCGATACTACCAGGGACGCGTTATTGAGACAAATGAGCCTTGTTACATTAGCTCGGGATACTGAATCCGGCTGCTCAAAGATCCAGAGCTTGATAGAGCTGAAACCAGAAGCAGCCAACCTTTCTACAGGCTTCGGTTTTTACCTGCAGCTACTTACATATTGATATATAGTCACTGCATATGAACCCTTTGTGCAGTAAAAAGTATTTGGGAAATCATTCCAATTACCTTTCAAATTGTCCCCAAACGTGTCTCAAACGTTGCGGTCTTCACAAATTACCAGCACACAAGAATAACCATGACAAAGTTCTGCTCGTACTGTGTGGGAGCTGCTTAGCAACCCCACTCTCCGACAGTTGTAGCAAACCGTATGAAAGGCATTCCTAGACGACAGGGGTGCACGAGGAGCGTCTGCTGCCACACAGAGTTCACAGACTGCTTACAGCGTGCGAGGCACATTCCCCCTCCACTGCTGTTTTCATAGTCCTACAAACACTGGCCTGGTTTGGTTTGACGTGGCAGGATTAAGCAGCCATGTGCAAAGCGAGCTTCACCTCCTTGCACGCTTTTGCACACGATGGATGGCCCGAGCGCTCACCGCTACCTTTTGGTGCACAAGCTTGCCGGAGTGCCGGTGAATGCGCCGCGGGGCTCTAATCCCAGGCACAAAAACAAGTTGGCAAGATTAATGATTGCATAAACACGTCCCAAAAGCCCTGAAATAACAAGCGTCTCTTCCTGCAGCCGTGGTGAAGGCTCCGAGAGTCAGCTGACAGCCGGTACGTCCCTCTCTCCTCTGCTGCCGCCTCACGGCCGCCAGGAATCGGATTTGCAACACTGCAGTGGGAGGGAACTTCTAAGTGGGAGCAGGACGTGGGCTCCTTCACAGTTCCTCAGCTCCTCACCAAAGCTGGTAGACAGCACGTCTGGCCCTCGGCGGCCTGTCACAAAGCCCCTTATGTCCGGGACCATAATGAAGATGGCAGGATTGGAACAAAGTGGAGTCAGTGCAGTTTTGCATGAAGCTGTCAACCTGTTACCTCATTATACGATCCAAAACAATATCCTCTTTGTATTGTAAAAGAAGACAGTGAAGTAGACCTCTAGGAGGACATTAGCAGTGTGTAATTATCCCAACCACAACAGAGAAACAAAGGCCATTAAAAGGACATTAGGAACACGGACCGTCCTCTCACCCCTGGTCTGCGACTGTGAGACGAGCTGCTTATTGGGGAGGGGGAAGTAGTGGAGACAGGGAGAGATCAACTGGGAGAAAGAAGGGAGAGAGAGAGAGAGCGAGAGAGCGCGCTGCAGTGCAGTCCACTGGTCCAGGGCAGGGGAGCGTGGGACGTTCAGATGAAGTGGGAGGCCCCTCTCTAGGAGGTTGCTCCTCAGCATGAAGGCAGAGGCAGCACCCGCCTAATGAGGGGTGAAGTGGAGCCCCTTGTGGGACCCCCTCAGGCACATTCATTAGTAGATGAAAAAGTGTTTCCTGCGGCAGAGCAAGTGCCTGCCTCGGCTCGGACATGTTTAATTTACGGCCATATGAAAACACAAGGCCACAATGGCCAGGTCCCGTATTGTTGTTGTGGAGGCGCAACAACACACAGAGCCACAGCACAAGTGAAATATATATGGATTGGTTCTTGGAAAGGTTTACGGTTTTTTAATCTTCCAACATTGAGATTATTGAAAGGTCAAGTGCACTGATACTTCCAACTATGAGCAAAAAGTCTGTTGCAGACAGGCTATTAAGGAGAAAATGTGTGGCTTATCATGCATTTTATTCCCTTCAATGCATTGCATGTTGTTGCATCTTTTCAGCTGCAGGCAAAAATAATAGATTCATTTAGCCAGTGGTGGTTTGTGGAAGGGAACCAAGGATTATGGTAATGCAGCACGGAACGCTGCAAGCCAAATACAGTGAAAGAGAACTTGCTGCAGTAAGAGACACAAAAAGAATATCCGAGAGGTTAATTCATCTGATTGCAGAAATCAGCATTCACAAAATGCATCTTGAAAATCTCCTATCGCACAAGGTATGCTGTTTGCAAAGACAATAGAATAAACCGTGCGTCTTCCCTTTCACTGTATGAATAAGGGCATTAGGAGGTAACAATCTATGGTGCTGCCGCCGCTTCTCACAGCCGCTTATTCTTGTTCCTCATGAATCCTCACATTTATTAAGGCTGTCTTCTTGCCTTCTTAGATACGTATAACCAATCTCCTGTAATTAGCAACTGCTAACCTTTGGGGTGCTAATCCTCCATGAATTGTGGATTTGTACATCAAAGCCCACACTCTCCCATATAGCTGGTGCTTGAAATTACACTCGATTTGAAACCTGCAATTATTTGTATAGCATGGATGCAAACAGTCTCCTCTTTTATGTCTCAGAGAATCCCGTGGGTTTGCAGTAAAGAATCCTTAATCCACTCCAGTGGAATCCAAATATAGAGTTGACACACTGGCTCTCTAGAATTTAGATGCACAGCCAAGGCCTGTGCATGTGCGGCGGAGAAAGCTTCCCTCGCTCTCATATAGACTAGATTTCTTCAATGGCTTAGATGCATCACGTGAGAGGCCAAAGGGGGGGGGGGAATGCCCACGGGGATCACAACCACACTAACCGCGCACGGCTACGCTCTAAGTTGTGCTCTTGTCCTTTTCACAAGCAATAACTGAAAGTTGATTAAATAATCAATGGTCTTGCCCCTTTGGTTAACGTAATCACATGTCCGCGGCCCCCGCCGACAGGGAGGATGCCCAGCTGTCTTCAGCTGCAATTTGTGCACTCTCCCGTTCAAGGCCAAACTAAATCCATTGTACAGGGAGGGAGAGATTATGGAGAGGGAAAACAACGGAGATGGCTTCCCACACGCAGGCACGCGCAAACTTGATGCTTTTACAGGGAGGGTGCGTGAAGCATTTATTTCCTTTAATGAGAGACAAGAGCCTCACACGCGTGTCAGTGATGCACAGCATGGGAACAATAGGGTGGGCTTTAATTCCATCAATCTACTGCCTTTATCCTTGTATCACATCAATACCTGTCAGTTAACCAGGATGAGATAAATCACGTCAAGTAGACCGAGTCAGGGCCACGCTGAGCTCAGTGAATATGCAGACTTAAAACTCATCTTAGACACTCGGGAAGAGGGGGGGGGGGGGGGGGGGGTTCCACACAGTCGGTGACAAATTTAGAGCGTGGGTCTTAAGCACGGAAATACAAGAGATTACCTCGCGAGACAACATGACACAAAGATCATCCTTCCTGCACTTACTTTTGTAAGTGATTAAATTGCTATGAATTAACAATGATGTTGTTAGGTATTTAGAGGGAAAAGCTACACCTCTGCTGTCACCTAAGCCTCCCATGGAAATCTCTTTACTTACCTGACTGTAACAAGGATCCCCCCCCTACCCCCCCCGGTCACACTTCTTTTCCCATCTTAAATGGGAACCGACACCCAAACCTTCCGACACCTGACATGAAGTGCAATAATAAGCGCGAGCGAGGTGCTATTGAATGACGCGGAAAACCTGACTGTGACTTCACGATGCAGAATCACGATTCGCGTGGCTCGTCGCCGTCGTGTGTTTACGGGGTTTTGGTATCCACAGACTCACTACGCTCGTGCGCGGCATTGTGTGAATCGGAGAAATACCCAAACAGCTAGATTTGAAGTCCTCCCCAAGTATGTGCAGGAACATAAGATTTATTGTCAGATGAAAAGCAAACATATAAAACGCTTCACGGATCGGCTTTGAGCGATAGCAATAAACCCCCGCGGGTGGCCAAATTGTGATTTATGGACTTTGGCTTGAGAGCGCATGGGGCAGTAACGTACATGTCTGCGGACGCCAGGCCCGCTGACTGTAGCATTGGAGCGACTCAGAGAGAATACATTTAGTGTAAAATTGCTTCATCTGTTTACAATTCCATTTGGAGCTCATGAGAAAGACAGGCAAACGCAGTGTGATATATTGCCCCGGTGTCACGGCGTGGCAGGAGCATCCACACAAAGATTCATCTCTCACTTAGAAGCCAAATGATACGTCTAATTTGCTGCGAGCACAGTTATTTTTAACCTCTCCAGCTGTCAGATAATGGAGCTTGACTGTCAGCGCTGGTGTATGCGAGTGTGTTAAAAGGTTGCAAACTCCTTTCAATTCACCATTCTCTTTGAGTGAATTACAAAAATGCATATTCCCATTAGCTCACCTGATTGACATTGCTTTTTCTTTTATCACAACCAAATGGGGGGGGATTTAAAGAGAGTTGACTGAATTAAGATGGAGACTTCCAACGGAAATCTAAATTTGGTTTTCAAATGAGTTTTTTTTTTTGGGGGGTTTTGTTGCCTTGAAAACATCAACAACGAAAGGTTGTTTTCGTGGTTATTAATTGGACAATGTGATGTCTTTTCATGATTCTCCTGCTCCTTTGGAGCGGCACGCCACGGCACCGACATGAAAAAGTCTGCTACACCGCCTACCCTCTACCATTGTTCCTACATTATTCAATACCCATTTCGGGAAGGTGAGTCATCCGGCGTTTAATATCGGCAGCTTTGATTTCATTTAGGCCCCTTTCTCTCTGACAAGACAGAAATCTAACTGTACTCTACAACGGCCCTCCTTGCCAGTGAAAAGCCTCATGCACAGAGCCAGTTACATAAGGCCATTGCAAACAGTTCTTAATCAATGACTGCAGGCGGATGTCACTAGTTGGGCTGATGTCATTTAGAGGGACACTAATGGATTTCCCGGTGTCTCTTCGTCAAACGTAGCTGTGAAACATCGCACCGTCATTGTTAAGTGACACTAGACATTTCTTACAGGCAGCGCCGGTTAGAGCGCGCTAACATGATACGGTAATAGGAAAACATCATGTCCTCCAGGCTGGAAGAATACATGAACGGCTGGACGTGGAGGGAGTCAAACCAGTCATTTAACACACCCTCCATCATAGAAAACCAATTGTTTTTAAACGTGCAACAAATGGCAGGAGGAAAACTATTGTTTGCCTTACACAGCTTTTGCATTTTTCAACTGTAAACACTGCTCGAGTGAATGGCTACACGTCCGCTGTTCCAGTAACCAGCTGACCTCTGATGTTTGCCAACTCTGGCTTAACGGCGTGTTATGTAACCGGAGTGAAGGGGACACGTGGGGACCGAGCTCAGCTTTCATCTTACAGGCCGACAGAGGCACACTCGCCGCTTTCCTGTTCTTACAAAAGCGTATAGTGTGCCCTCAGTGGACGCTTCAAATCGACCAGGTCGGACTTCAGCTCTAAAAGGGTAACTGAAAAATACAAACCACGCTCATGGTGCAAGCTGCTCTTACGCTCACGCCACCAAACCGGAGCTCAGGTGAACTGTTTTAGAATAGTTCCTGACCCAGGAGTTAAACTATAATCCGCAGTTGTTAATTCCTTTGAAGCTCGCTGCAAGGTGTTGAATCCCAGCTATGAAAGACTACAGGGTGAGAGGAAAAAAAGAGAAGACAAAAGGACAGTTTTAGTAGCCAGTGATGTGGCAAAATCTTTGGTTCTGCACATCTTATTTTAAATTTAAGGTTACTTACTTTCTTGTGAAAGGACAACTTCATGCTCATCAAAGGGAATCTTTTGTTATTTTGAGACGGACACTTAAAAAAAATAAAAAGAATCATGTGCAGTGCTCGGAAGTTAATGTTCTCAAAAATGAAAGGGCATCATCTTTTTTTCTTTAACAAAAAATGCTCGCTTATCAAAACCGATTTTTTTTTTTTTTTGCAAAAGGGCTGATGCAGTACAATGCTGTTCATGCTCAAAAAACCTGCTGAAAAAGCCTTTATGTTTAACCGAGCACACACACACACTTCATGCTGTAGCAAGGAGCGCCCACCGTATTGCTAATATGCCTCCACATTGGCAGCGTCTCCTACTTGACTTCTCGGGCAGCTCGCCGTCGTACCAGGTGCCAACAGTAGTGCTCTTAAGCGGTTACGTAAGCAGCAGCTAGTGGCGCCGGGTCAGTATTTGGGATCTAATCCTCGGAGGCCATGTGATCCACCACAACAACTTTCTGCATGTTGCCCTGGCACAAAACACGACACTCTTTATGAATCGAAACAAATCGCATCCAGTGGCGACTAGAGGGAAGAATGATTTGTCTCCCTCCCTCTGTCTCTCTTTCTCTCTATGCCTTCTTGACACACTAGATCCATTTCTCTGCTTGTTCAGTTGGCACAAACATCGCCCCCCCTTACAAAAGAACATACAGCTTGGGGAATTAACTAGAAAACCCATTGCCGGTTTCCCCTCCATGCTAGTTAAATTACACGAGAGGTCACTGCAGGGGACTCCGGGAACACGGCGACCAATCAGCTGCAGCGGTTCTCCCGGTGTGTTTGTCAACACCGTTGCCTGCGCGTAATTGCCGGGCCGCGGCTCGGCACCGACCCGCCGGGCGTCCTCTCGGTGAGCACGGGCCGCGCCATTAAAAGGGACGCGCTTCTGGAAGGCGCTCCCGGGGACGCGTAGCACGCCGGGCACGTTGGAGCGACAGGCTCGCCCGATAAAATGGCTGCCTCTTATCTCCGCTGTGCATGTGAAAGGCTTACGTCTTCGCCGTGACAGATTCTACGCCTCACCGCCACGGGATTTGCACAGATATCCCCCAGAACAGGAGCTGGGAGAAAAACAATGTATCACATGTGTAGCTTCATCCTTACACCGCCGGCCGAGGGTTTCTGTGTATCCGTGCGTGCGTGCATGTGTGTGTGTGTGTGCACGTACACACACACACATGCACGCAGTTTGAACTTCCTGGCGTTTCTCACCTTTACAGTAATTCGCCGTTTGCAGCGCAGTGAATTTGTGGCGTAAGCTCCAATTATCCTGATAATCTGCAGCGAGCACTTGATCAAATAATGATATAGTATCTATAATTAGCATATGATGTGGTGAGGCAGAGTGTGCTGAAAACATGATTGTTTGTGTCCCCACCGCTGGGTAGCATCATTATTAATCTGACGGCGCTCATAAAGCGCTTTGTTTGTTTTCTTCCGATTGCTCTTTGACGACCAAAATAAACAACTTTGGCTCTTTTGAGTTACAGCGGCATAATTTGCTGGAACAGCAAAGGCATTTATCCATGAGTTTATTTTCAATTTGAGGTAAGCTGCGGTCTTGAAAGCTAAATCACTACCAAGGAGAAGATTATTCTAATTACCGAGCAGCTGTCGCGCATGCTGCATGAGCACAGGATGTGTCAGAACACAGAGCAACCAGTAATCAGTTTCACATAATCATTTACATCTCGCACTAAATGTTTAAACATGAAATTGTCTTCAATTGCACGCTATGGGTGTAAAACTAAAAGAGGCATAAGCTACAACACGGTGTGACTGAATTTAGAAAAAAAAACAAATGTTATGGTCAATTTGTGATGCAATCTCGAAAGCTGATGGAATATTTGCGGCTCCTGATGGAATCATCAAGAGTGTCCTGGGGGGGGGGTATGTTGGACCAAGGGACTGGAGTAAAGACGAACATTAACGCATTTATTTGGACTTATGTGGGTGAAATGTATGCTAGAAATATGGGAGAGTGAGTCCAAAGCTGCAGCATAATGTGATTCAACCACATAGTGAGCCAAGAAGCCAATGCAGAAACATATTCTCACATGTCTTTTTTTTTTTTCCCCAGATATATATATATATTCGAATTCAACCATGATGCTAGCATGGCTTGGTCCCGGGGGTCTTCTCTGCCATTTGGACTGCTGGCGCTGCAATCCCCCTGACAGGCCTGTTTTGCGACTGCTCTGCTATCAGAGGGCTGAGCAGCGCCAGGGACGAGCCTTCATTAGAGATTAGAGTGACCGTCACAAAGTCCAAAATCATCACTGCTTCCCACAGCAGGGCGAGGGGGAGGCACTGAATGCGCTTAAGCTCATGCATCAACAACAACAACTCTGTATCGGACGGATCCTCTGCTTAACAGACAAGTTCATTTTTTAATTTGAGTGATATTTAAAGACGTTCTTTTTTTTAAATTGGCTTCAATCAATCTTCTCACTAGCAAAAACTGTGCATGTTCACAGCTCGGTTATGCACAAAACAAGAGATGCATTTAGGAAAAGTCCACGCAGGGAAGCGGGAATGTGTGCAAACATTTATATCAGAAAAATGGAGACATACTGCATCATGTCGAGATCAGATGCAGTTTCTTGCTTATTAGCGCTATCGTGCATGATCTCCACTGACCGCAGAGGTTATGCTGAGTGAGGCTGCGCGCTTTCAGTGGTAAAGCTCCTCCATCTCCTGATCCAGACATGCTGCAAATTATTGCTGATAGATAAGAATAATGTGAGACAGAATGTGTGTCCCGGCGGATGGAATTCCTGGCTTTCTGACCATATCCACTCAATACGTCTCCCCCTCCCAGGCGTTGTGTGCCGTGTCCTCATCCGTCTCACTGGGAAACAAAACCGTCACAGGGTTCACCAAGAGGAACAGGCTACTGCATTATACCTCTGATAGTTTTTATACAAGGAAAAAACTCACTGATGAGTTTAAATAGAAAAAAAAATTTAAATGCTGTGACTCCTTTTGTCCTTTTGCAACTATACTCTGTGTAGGTAACAAAACCTGATGCAACGCATAACAATGCTGCCCGGAAATAATGGCAGACAAAGGTTAAACAAAGCAACAAAGCCTTCATACAAATTACGCCCTCGCTCCTCCTTCCATCAAAATGCTTGCTGCATACAAAGACGTTATTCTCGGAGGTACATGAAAGACAGACACCTGTCAATCACAGCCCCCGTGACTCCATATTTCCTGTGTCAGAGGCTGCAGGATGGAGAAATGTGCAATATTCTGATAATATTTCATGCAAACTAATGCAAGTCAGAACACTTCCCCGCTTGCCAGAAGGAGGGGAAATGAGAACAGGTAATTATCGGATTGCCTCGAGGCAAGAAGTGATAGAGATTGCAGAGAACCGGGATATTTAGCCCCGCTAATGAAGGCCCGAGTTGTGGGAGCACCAGGGAGAGGGGGAGGGAAAGGGGGGGGGGGGGGGGGTGCAGAGGGAAGCTCGGCTGTGGCTCCGCAGGAGGTAGAGCCTGATAAGACTCTTACATAATGGCCGCATCCAGAGGCCGGTCCGCTGTTGGACTCCTTGTCCCTCACGTTCTCTCCCATCCCCTCAGCATGTCCAGCGATATAAACACCAAGAATACATAATGAGAGTGACTCGAGGGGAAGAATCACCCCCGTTCAACCCTTTTGAAGGCTTTACGTTTGCTCATCTGCACAAGCCCACTTAAAGTGCTGAAAAATGTAAAGATATAGGTTACGTTGTACATGCAGGACGGGTATGAAAGTTAAAATCATGACATTAGGATTCACAGGCGTTCCCTCGCCAGATCTGCTTGCAGACATCAGAATTGCTAATTTGCTGGTTTGCCCGGGAAGAGGCTGGCTGGTGGGTGAGCAGGCGACGAATGGAAACGGGAGTCTGATTTGCACAGATAACCTTGAACCCCGAAGCTCACAGCTCAGCTACCCGCGCTCAATCAGTCCCTCTTTATCGGGTTGATCCGAGCCGCCGTCCAGCGCAGCGGCCGACACAGTGCTGCGCTCGCTCTCGACCGGACTACTTTGAGAGCGTGTCGTTAGCCAAAACCATTTCCTGCCTGTCCTGACACAGCCGTCAACTCGCATCGAAATGAATGATTAAATGCAGCAAAATAATCGCTTTCAAAAAGGCAATCTTGCCGCTGCGTTGGACGTCCCGATCGTCGGCATTAGGCCCGAAACGAAGCCTTCGACCAGAAATCTCAGCGATTGTGGCTCACTTTCTTATCTGGATAATTAATTCCTGTTGCCCGTGATGAGATTCCACTGGAGATGCAGACATGATAAAGAAGAAAAGGTCCTGACAGGGTTTGTGAGTCAGCAGAGATGTGAAATTTAAATTGGCCCGGCTAAGCAGTATGAAGCTGATGGTGATTGGAGCAGACTCACCGGTCAGCCCGGCAGTGCTCTACGAGAGCCGAGGGCTGAGAGAGACGCTGGTTACTCATGGACACAGGTGCTCGATCAGCAGACCACATGCGAGGGGTGAAGCAGTAATAATCGTGAGCTTCATCGAATGTTACGCTATGCGCGCCACGTTAGTCAATTACGAGATATCTTCATACAGACCGAGCCTCCCATTTTTTTTTTACCTTTTCTTTCCCCCCCAAATCAACCGAACGCGCCTTCGCGATCGGCCTCGTGTCGAAGAAAAGTGGGCGGAATAGCTCTTTGTTCGCCGCTCCCCAGGTCCGTCGTGGGGCGCCGGCCGCGTGCCATTAAACGGGATTAAAGCGGGAATCTATCGGCGGCGGGGTGAAGGCGTCGCAGCGAGGGGGCACAGCGCTCGTGGTTTTGTGTCACAGCCTCAGCTGTGAGCGCACACGCTTTTGCTCGCACGCGGCCATCTTTCACTCAGCCGGGCGCTCGCCTCCTCGCCCACATGCGCCCACCGGGCCCGCGGAGCGCACGCCACCGCCAAAGCATCCATCTACTCTCTGCGGGGCTCCCACGTGTGAATCCACGCTATCCGGTGCGCTACACACACACACACACACGCACACACACACACAATGCGTGTAATTAAATGCTTTGTTTAAAATCAGCTTTGATCATTTCACCCGTAACGCCGTGTCACGCTGACCGGCTACTCATCAGAGGGCGGTAAGTTGCTTCCCTGGTGAGAGGCCGGTAGCTGGTGAAGGTGCTGGATTCCGCCGGCAAAAGCCAAAAAACACACACACACACACACACACACACACACACACACACACTCAATAGTAAACTCTGTTTACCTTTGTGCTGGAAGGGTTAAGCTGTGTGCGCAAACATACACGCATGTATTGGCTAATACATTTAGCAGCGTGACCTGATGACTGGAGGGATGTTTTTCGCAGCAAAAGACTCCCTCCTCCAGCATGTCGGGCCGGAGGCGAGTTCAACGCTTACCTGCGGAGGCTGGCTTTGTCTTTGAAGTGGAGCGATGGATGCGGCACAACAGATGGAGATGTTGGATGCTTTCAGGAATTATTAATGGCACGCTACGATCCCAAATGACCTTCAACAGATAGTCTCCCAGCACTGGAGTACACAGGCAGCCCTGCACATCCATATTGTATTAAGACAACACGCCTCGGTCGACGGAGGAACGGCGAGCCATCGATGCCGTACTGAGCACCAATCTGTTGAAACTTTGCCTCCTTTTTTCCTCAAATGAATCAAAGAAGCATCCAATCACGTGAAATGGAATCGCATGTTTCGGGAATAGATTGGAGATTTGCGCAGCAAACACTAATTCTGTAAAGCCCAATTTGTTTTTCTGACAATGGGAACCATGCACTGGAATTAATCTGCAGAAAGCCTCTCCTGTAGTTTTAAAAATAAACCCCTCATCAATGGAGGCTTTTGTGGCTGCTCAAGGGGTAGACAATTGTGACATTGCATCTATCTTACGGACATAAACGAGTAGCAGACAGTTCTGTTGCATATGGTCAACATTCAGTTTCCGTACGAAATGCACCATCTCTGGGTTGCTGAAAAGCACCACCTTTGCTTTTCCGCTTACTGTGATGAAACCGTGGTAAAAAATACTCGTGGAAACATGTCCATGCAAATTAATTCATGTGAAGAAATAAAAGGCTCAACGATGCTGGGATCTTTTAAATTCTGAACCAAAACAAGGAAGCAGCGATGCGTCTAATTCTGGGTTTACAGTTAACAGGATCATCTCATTTATGAGCCTGCAACATCATGACATGCAACAAAAAATAAATGTTAGTGCCCAAACAGAAGTTAACATTTTACAGAGACTTAACATCACTTGACATTCATTTAGTGTGCGCCGCTAACTGCGTGGCGATAGCATGTGATTTTCAGGGCAGCTCCTAATTATTCAATCAGCGACTGGGACTGCCCTCTGGGCACGTTCGTGTAGAAGCAAAATGAATTTACAGTGGTTGCAATTAAAGCCTGAAGCTATCTACATTTCATCCCAGGCAGAATCGCTTTACGTGCCAGATTGAGCTTTTTTCTTTTTTTTTTTTAAAGCCAATATGTTGGACCTTATTGGAGCACTAGTTTGGGCGCCATGGCTGCGTGTGAAAGGGGAAATGAGAGGCCAACAATACGACTTATTGTCCCTGTACTCGAACACCAACCTGTATTACTATATATATATTTATATATATGACCCTCTGCGTACGTCGACAGTAAACTACAAAGTGCAGTGCGAATGTCTTGCACCTGTACGGGTTTTAATTGGGGTTATACGGTTTCCTTATTGGGGGCAATTGCGGGCTATTAGGCTGAGGAAACAATGGCCTGCAATGTTTGTACAGTATATGCAAGGTCTGCAGCCTTCAGCTGGGAGAGAATAAATACCGCGCTGGTGCTCTCATAAGACGCCGCGTGTCTTCAAAGAGCTACATCTAAGGGAGGAATTGATCAGACACTTTTTCTCACACTCAGTAAGAGTAGAAAGGAATACATTACTTGAGCGGCGTCTATCTCCTTATATACACGGCCTCTGATTAATTACCTTAGGGCTCGCTAATGAGAACGTGTAAATAAATACAATGTTAATCTTCTACGTATACCATGTTTACTCATGCTTGCAGAGGTTCGAGAAGAAAAAACAAAATCCCTTATGTATAAATTATAATAATCCCACATCAAGAGAAATGAAGAAAAAAAAAAAAAAAAAGGCCGTGCTGAGATCAAAGCAGAACGGCCCGATGCAATCATGTGTCAAAAGATGAAAAAAAAAAAAAAACACAACTGCCTTACCAACTGAAGTCAAGGTTTGTCAAACGCACAATAGTTTGAAGCTGATCATATTAAATTTGAGGAGAATCTGCTCTGCCCATCTCCCATCATGCCTTTGCCTGTTTCCCCTCTTACCTTTGGTTCATCCGACAGCTGATGTGATTCAGAGCAATGAGGCTGATATTGGACACCATGCGACGACATATTGAGAAGAATTTGGCTCTGCTTTCTGAAACATTTTACTGAAATGTATGCACGGTGATACTGACATTTAGCAATGCATTGCCTAGAAATAAACGAAACGTAACTTTACCTTTGCAGGCAGCAATGGCTGTGAATGTATAAAATACACACTTCTTCTTTTAATTCTGAATCCATGTGACGCTTTATGAAAACAACTAACGTACCCGGCAACAGATTGACACGCCGACAGGGGAGGTCTGGGAGGCGCTGCCCACCCACCACTCAGACGTTGTGGTTCAGACTGTGGTGCGTTCCATCACAGCGGTGCAACACCTTTAAAGCATTTCATTTACACAGGGAAGCAGCAGAACAATAGCCATTTGTTTACCACGACTGCCGCTGTCACGTCTTCACTCTATTAGCGTTACGGTTTAGGATGAGCCTTTAAATGCAAATACACAAGAGCAGAATTTCTTTAGAAAATGTGTACCTGTGTAGTATTGCTGGTCGTTGTTTGTGTACACACTGTAAATGACTGCATTTTCCGTGAGCACCAGAAGATTTAATGATTTAATAAATAGGCGGAACAACTATGGGTGATTCGTTTGACAGTCGGACGTCATTGGCGGCGGGGCCGTGCAGCTTTGATAGTAACGAGAGCGCTTCGTCTGTGGCCCAAAGTAACACGTTAAGGAATTTAAAACAGCGCAGCGGGAACAGGGCGGTCTCCCTCTCCCCTCCAACTATTTACAAAAACAAAACTTGGAGACAGCTGCTGATTCGTAACCAAGAGGCAGATCCCTGCGAGCAAATGAATCAGTCGTGCCGGTCTCTTTGCGAGAAAAGAAAAACTCTATTTGTTTCCCTGTGACGGAAATCCATCGAACGCCAATTTAGCCCCTTTAAGAGTTTACACGAGGACACATTTAAGGGGCGTTTTCTGTCAATGCATCAGACGGCTTCGTCCCTCGTACTGGATTCAGAGGGAGCTCTGAAAATGAGCAAAGGGAGAGCTTTTTTTTTTTTTTTTACACATCACAGCTGATGATCCTTTCTTTTGCCCAAATTAGGCTCCTGTGAGAGCACAGCCGCAGACTCTGAGCGAGGGTCTGTGCTGACGCCGCTGTGGACTGAGCACCGGGAAAGTGCTCATCCAGAAACAAGAAGCCCAGGGGAACAAAGACCACAATATGACAAAATACCCACTTGAAAAAAAAAAAAAAAGAACAAGAAAACAACCCCAAAAAAAAAAGAGTCACAAAGAGTCACCGCTGGGTGATTGCCACCTGCACTTTCAGATTACTGGGCTCTCTGAGAGTCTTTCAGCGGGAGCTGTAGCATCATCCACAGCTCCTTAATCAGTTCAGCCGGGGAAGGATGGATCCCGACATGTGAAAAAGGGCTCAGCGCGATGGGGAATGAAGTCATAATCAGCAATCAGATATTCCACATTGCCGGAGGGGGCGGAGAGCTCGTCTCAGACAGGTCAAGGATCTCTTCACGGCCGGTTAACCCCTTTGCTCCTGCGGGGAAACACGCACTCTCTATTGTTCAGGGCGTGCATTGTTTAGCCCGCTCGGCTGCCCGACTCGCTGGATTACCACGTCGAGTCCGACACCTTCAAAGGACTGACGCCTTTTTTCCATTATGTACATAACTGTGTAAATACAGTTTCGACTTCAAAAACAAACTCTCCAAGTCCATGAATGGGGCTTGGGTTCATTAAAGCACCATGTCCCTGAATTAGCCATGTGCGGCGCCTTTAAACAAAGTTCATTGCCTTGCACATTCTACTTCCTTTCATCTTTGCAATTAGCACTGAAACAGCATTTCTTTTATTTCAAATGAATGCATGTGCATAAAAATCAATCTTAAGCGGATTGTTCTCGCAAGGCTGTGTTTCTTTGTTATTTATGATGATAAAATTCCTTTCATGCGTCTTATTTGGGATGAGGACGGCCTGACGCCGCGGACCTTGAGAGGGAGTTTTCACTGCGGCCGGCGCAGGTTCCTCGGGGGGGGGGGGGGGGATATTCAAACGTGCCCCTGTGACGATCCGCGGCAGCAACGACAGCGAAGTCGGGCAACTTCAAAACTGGACTTATTCAAATGACCCGTCTATCGCGGAGAGCGCCCTCTAGTGCTCGGGAGGAGGCGCAATCTTTGTTTTCTTTTCCGCAGCGCAGACGCCAGAGGAGACGAGTGCGAATGCTGCCATCCGACAAGTAGGAGCCCTAATGGCCTCTGCTGGGACACGTAATCAAACGCCTCGCAAACTTCTCTCCCTTTTGTAATCAAGCGGCGGAGCGCATGTTGTGACGATCTTTGTTACAACGCTGCCTGCTCCCTCGTCTCATCAAAATTCTCTCTCTCACCTCTCATTTTTCATCCTTTGTTCCCCGCCAGAGTCCCCAGATGCCGCCGCCGCGGAGCAGAGGGGAGTGTGACATAGTACGCCGTGACCTCTGACCCCCCTTTCCCAGCTCCCTGACTTTACCGCGGACTTTTCGAGGCAATTCTGACACACGTTGTCTACTATTCAGTCTCCTCATAAGAATTCCACGGGAGTCCAATCTAGCACCACATGTCCACAGCGAAAGGGACGTTCTAGCCATAGCAGGGACGCCTCTTATCAGCGGCTCCTTCCTAAGTCAACCCTGGGTCACATTAACAGCAGCGAAGAACTCCACTCTCACCTCACCCGCTCTGACGGAGGAGAAGGATAAAAGGTGATAAACCACACGAACAACACAACACAGACTTCTTGTCTGCTTGCCGAGCGGGGAGATCTGATAACAGCCGAGAAGAGAGCAGCTCGGGCGTTTCGTGGAAAAAGCAGGTCAACCGGGGAGCGCCG